>NW_014557287.1:1536804-1588771 GCF_001313825.1 Dinoponera quadriceps | reverse complement strand
GGGGGGGCAGAGGGATAGGTAGTTTCAATTCTTTCCGCGTGGAGTTGCGATTTTACGCGAGAGACCGCCGCGAGGGCCATATTCCGCTCCCGCGGGGGTGGAACTTCGGAAATGGATTCGACGGTGCGATCGGTATTCGCCCATCCGAAACGGTTCGGTACCGTTAAAACAGGACTCCCGGGCCGAGGGAGCGTCCTATCCTATCCTATCACCCCTGTGGAAAACGCCCGGTTAAAATTCGATTCCGCGCGAATATCGAATTGGTAACCTCCGAACGCCGGGCATTATTGAATCCGCTTCTCTCCGCCGCGCGATGCGT
Organism: Dinoponera quadriceps; assembly: GCF_001313825.1. Taxonomy (NCBI): domain Eukaryota; kingdom Metazoa; phylum Arthropoda; class Insecta; order Hymenoptera; family Formicidae; genus Dinoponera; species Dinoponera quadriceps. The sequence goes on along the minus strand of NW_014557287.1, from coordinate 1,588,452 downwards.
TCTAATTTCGCAAAAGAGCAGAGGGGAGAAACGAAATAGAACAGCGGAGTCGTGAGTAGCGCGGCGGCGCGTGCGAATTTCCAATGGGTATTGCTTTAATTTCGACTTTTTCCCCCTCGACTAGCTCTTAATTAAATCGCAGCCCGGTCGAAGCGCACGACCGGTTCCCGAGGTGACCGGGCCGCGATTTATGCACTGCCGTTTCACGGGAAATACGACACAATAGCTGTGCGTGGCGTGCCGCGCGGTAACTTGCTCGTTAATTGATTCTCCAAGAGAGCAGCCCCGTTACGTACAATCGGGCTACAGGGAGCAACCGTCAGCTCGTGACGTGACTTTGCAAAGTGCATCGGGCATGAACGTGTCGTTGCATTTGCGGCGCTTTGATTCGACGACGATGCCATGCGGCTCGATCGCGTGCATTGACGAACGCGGCGTCGCCGCGAAAGGGCTCGAAAGGCCACGGCGGTACATATACGGGACGATATATCGTCATGGCTGCACGTGCTGCTGTGCAACGTCGAGAGAGGGAAGGGGGATAGAAGGAGAGAGAGAGAGAGGGAAACTGCAACAGAAATTGCACACACGTTTCGTCGATTCTTATTGGATCAATCATGTCGTTGCCGAGCGTATTTGTTAATAATAATCAGGACGTAATAATACGTGGAACAAAAATCTGGTTGCGTTAACCGGAAAGAGAGAACAAGCAGATCGGTTGAAGGAGACAGAATTTCCGGCCCTTGTGACCTAAATGTGGTTCTTACAATCGGAAATTCTGTTTTCTTCGACCAAAATGCATCTGGTTGTTCCCTTTCTTATTAATACAGCCAAAATTTCTTTCCGCGTAATTATACATTCGTTGAATCGCGAAATGAAGCCACTAGCGACAAGAGAAAAGACAGAACGCAATCGCGTTGAATGCAAGCTGCGCCGGGCAGAAAACCGACGTCACCTCAGTGTGTGCGAGAAGTCGTGCGTGACTCGAATGCTTTTCATTTATCCCTCTCTCTCTCTCTCCCTTTTTCTCTCTGTGTATGCGTGTATTCCGCGAAATATCAAACAGCACACGCAGCGCAATTCAACGTGCATAAATATTTTGCTGCGCATCTACAAACATCCTTTAATTAACCTGTTTACGCAGGGATTGTTTTACGCGGGCTCCTCTCGCGTTCTTTTTATCATCTCTACCTGCGTACCTGATCGCCGCGTCGTTTCACGGAAACGCGCTCTCACGGCTGCAGCTGCATCGCGCGCCCAGCTGCGTTACCTGCATATAAATAATTACCGGGGCGGCTCTCGCGAGCGCGATTACGGAGTCGCGGGAGAAATCACCGCGAGAGAGGATTGCCGGGAAGAAATGATATTTCGCGGGTTACGGGACGACTGCAGTACGCCGAGCGCGCGCGAAGAATGAGAGCAGGTGACGAAATCTCGTGACGCGCGCTAATTAACTCCCGCAAATTAACTGGCGCCGATGCCGCAAGCCGAATGTTCGATGCAGCCGCGGCGCGACGAGACCGCTAAGTATCGATAATTCATGTCGATATGTATCAACTGGTTCGATCAATGATGCTTCGCGATACTCTCGAATGAATCCACCGCAACCACGAAGATTAATGGGTCGAACGTCAGAGTGGCACGCACTGGCCGGCCAGCCTCGATGCACATCGATGTCGTCGAGCACTTCATCCAATCGATCGCCCGTGTTTGCGTTTGATCGTCGCGCAAATTAATCCTACACCGACACACGCTTTTCTCTCGCCGATCGCTGATGAGTATATTATCAAAATTCTGACGTAATATGCGGATCTCGCCGGGCGCGTCGTGCTCTTTTCGTTCGTATAATTGGATCGGCAAAGAGGTTGATATTCTGTTTCTCGACCCGGCAATAACTGATCGTCGGTGAATCGAAGAACGTAAAATAATAAGATCGCATTGCATTTCAGATCAGTTCGGCTAATTGGCCGATTCCGTTGAGTCGATCGTCGATTAAATCGAAATTATGACGGTATAAACGGGCATAAGGAGGAATGAGCAGCTGGCAGATAGCAGGAAAGACAGATAAAATAGTAGGAAATGGGAATGATCCGTTTCGATTATTCACGGTATTACGCTTTATTCCGCCGGAAAAGCCTCCTACTCCCTACTCCGGCGGTCTTACCGCTTCCATTGTGAACGGCCCTTTATAGTTGAATTTTACCTTCCGAAGCGGTATTTAAAATCCCTCAACTTCACGTCGCGAATTACGCGCGAATGTCGAGTTCTCAGAAACTCGCTGAAACATTCCGGGGCTGCGTTTAATTAAGATAGCGGAAATTTATGTTACTGTTGGCTATCCAATTACTCGTTAAACAAATCACACCGGCTCCTCTCGCGCGGACAGTTACGAGCTTTCGGGAAAAAGCGCGCCCGCTGTAAAAACATTCGCAGCATGCTACGCGTTCCGCGGTCTCTCGCGCGGCGGTAACTTCCCCGGGAAATAACAGCGATGTCCTTCCGCGAGACGCAGGTAATCTAGGAGAGAGGGGAAGAGAGAGAGAGAGACGAGAAAGTTCACGGGAGTAGCGCGCGAGGAGGAAACCCGAAGGAGTCCGAGCGCGCGTCGTAAATGGGAAATCAGGGTCGCCGGGCGAATCGGGATCGACGGGCACTCGAGTCGGTGCGATGGGCGCGCGATGCTGTTAACAACGATCGCGGGGAAACGAAAGCGGGCGCGCATATACCGAGGGGATGAAACGCGCCGGATGCTGAGCCGCTGAATTTTACATCAGCCTGCCGCTTGTCGGCCTATCGGCCTTCTTGCGGCGGCAGCAGCGGCGGCTGCATGAACACGCGTGCGGAACAGGGCCACCGGGTAAAGAGCGGGATAGGCCGGCGAAAGGGGGTCAGCGAGTAAGCAAGAGAGAGAGAGAGGGAAAGCGAGCGAGCATGGGGTTGTATCCGAGAGATCCGGCGTGGTCTCGCCTGTTGCTGCGTCGCACGTACGTCACACGACCACGAGCCGGTATATATACCCCGTGTCCCACCTGCTTCTTCCTCTATTCTGCCTCCCCTCTCGCACCCTTCTGTCGCCCTCCGCCCCATCCTTGTTTCTCTCTATCTGTCGACGTGTCCCAGCCGCCACCTCTCTCTCTCTCTCTCTCTCTCTCGTTCCTCCTCGGCCTTATTCTCACTCGCCTTCCTCTCTTCCCCCTCCCCCGTCCGTCGCGCCGCAGCCTCTCACGGCTTTGGGCTCGACGCCGGTACCACCGCGGCAACCGGCATAGCATCAGAAGGGATGAATCGATTCTGTTTCCAGCTAAAAATAAGCTTCTCGTAGGAGCCTCTCGCGAGCGAGCAGCGCGGAGAAGCGTCTCCCTCGCCGCTTTATCCCTTATCGCCCTTCTTCCACCCTCTCTCTTCCTCACCCTGTGGTGAGGTTTTTTTTAACCGTTCGCTCGCTCTCCCTCTCGGTAATTGGCTTCTTCTCCGTCGCGGACCCTCCCGAGACACGAAATATCCGACGTATGCGCCGCTTCTTCGAGGTGAAGTCTGGCTTAATAACGAGCGCGCGCCGACCGTTTTGACGCACGCGAATTACGCGCTGACGCAGATCCCGTTAATTATACGCCACGCGCTTATCCCAATTGTTTCATCGGTTTTAACGGTTCGCGCGCCCGCGGGAGACTTCGTCCGTGTGTTTAACCGCGTGTTTAATACCGCGTCCCACCGTTGCTTCATACGTTACTTCATACGTACAATTTATATCTACTAGACGTTACAAACGCGCGCTGCCGTGCGTCATTAATCCTTGGATCTTTCTTAAGTAACCTCGAACTGTCAACCTACGCGTTTATTTTAATAGCTTGAATTTCTCTGTTACCCCGAGGAAGTTAATTTCAATTGCGCGACGGCCAATTGTTTCAACGAAACATAATGCGTAGGACATGTAATCACGTTGACAGTGTATACGTATGTTTCAATTTTCTAATGCACTAGAGTTACAATCGTCAGTTACCGCATACCGTTGAAGCCTTTATCCCTGCGATATAAAAGTGCACGATTTTCGCACGGTGATTTTCTCACCGGCAATCAATGCGATTCACGTCTGAATATGCGTGCACTTTATAAAATGACGCTTGTCAGCGTTCCGAGTGTGTACTCGCCATTGGGCGTTGATATCACACGAGTGCCAGCCGTTCCGAGTCCAGATCCTCCGCATTCAACTTCTGTAGTGTCCAGTCGTCGTCCCACGTCGATCGTATTCCACTTACTTCGGTTCACTACATTGCACTCGCGATCGTGATTATTTCAATGGCCTCTCACGGTTTAACGAAACGACAAATAACAACGCCTCGAGAATACACACTGCGAGTCTAGAGTCGCGTGGTAAAAATCGCGAGCCGAGCATCACAGGGTTGTCGACAAAGTTGGGAGAGAAAACAAAAATATCGCGTTTCGCGGATGTTTATTGTGTGTCAACAGAGCAATGTTTTTGCTTCGCGAGAATTCTAACTTTTAACGGGAACAACAAATGTAGGTAACGAATTTCGCGGTGATTTCGACTGAAATAACGCTTTTAACCGAGAATCGACGGTGAAAAATTTAGAAAATTTGCGAAATTGCAACATTCGAAAAATTTATCAAGGGGATAAGTAATGCAAATATCGCGAGAAAAGTAAGTTATACAAATAAACGCGAATTCCGTGTGTGTAGCGTACAATAACAGTGTGCTATTTAAACGTATATTTGGATGCATATTTTATATCGTTTGAACAGTGGGAAAATCACATTGAATAATAGTTCCGTCATATATATTAATTTATATATTATTATTTATATATTATTTTATATATTTATATTTTCAATATATATATTTATATGCGGAAATAATTATAGCCGGAAAAGTTATTTTGTAGCAAGTGCTGTTACAGTGACATTGATAATTATTTCATATGCATATTACCATTGCTATATTTTTGATCGGAATAACAAGAAAAGTACAATTGGTGTTAAAAGTGATTATTATTAACCTATAATAAAATTAATCACGTTTTTTTCCAGTATATATGCAAAAGTATTACAAGCTAAGAGTAAATCGCGTTGATTTCATGAAATCGTCAAACATCATTAGACCTACCAACTAAAATCTTTCTTTTCGACTCACCGATTGTTCAGGGCACTCAGGATCGGTCATGTTTTCTGCTACACAGCTCTGCAACGAAAAAATATAATATTGGTGATTAGATATGACAGTCAAATGGTTCGAAGATACGCGTGGGCACTATTGTATCAACCTTTCACGGTAACAGAGGTTCAAGATGGTGTAATTTCCTTTTAAATCAATGAAAATAAAAGCGGCAGTTACACGAGGATGCTCAATATGATCCTAGCACGTGTGTAAACTAACGTAACGCCTTTTACATACGCTTGGATCGATGCGGAAAAATTGAGCATCACGTGCAACGTCTCCCGAGGTTACCGGTTACCAGCGCGTCAAGGACTGTTGTAATTGCTCGGCGCGATTGTTTACACATGATGTTCGGAAAATTTTGACAGAGCGGCCATGTGCACCACCCGCACACGACTTCTTCGTGAAAATTTTCCGGACACCCTATATATATGTGTTATTGGTTAAGTGACTTTCAGCAGACGAGACTACATTTCAATAATTCCCGAGCTGCATGCAAATAAAATCGGTCAACGCTTTCGATTAGATTCCGCCCGCTCTCTCGGGACTCACATCTATTATTGATTTTTGCGGCTCAGCTGATATCGATTTTCGCACTGCGGTTTATTTTTATCTTTCGCTCTACCGCGCATAGAATGTATTGACAGGTTGATCGCTGTTAATAAATTCTCACCATTATACTGTAAATTAATGGAGCCGAGACGAAATCTAATCGATTCTAATTGCCCGATTCAAAATTTCGTTTCTCCATTAACCCTGCAAATCCCGTCAAGCTTGGAAGGCCGAAGCGGAACCTCGAGATATATAACATTACGCATGCACGCTGTTGTTCTTCATTTATGCCGCAAATGGTTAATTACCGCCGTTTTATCCGTATTGAGGCTCAGACAAAGATCTGTTATTTAATGTTCTCTGTATCATAATATTAATTACGATATTACCCATTATCTCATAATGTAATATTTAATTATCCGTTCATGTTGAAATTATCAAAGAGCATCCGGGATGACAGCCGGCAATATCGAAAAGTGCCCAACATGCCCGAGATAGTTAACCAGTATCGCTCAAAAAGGAAGGACAATGAATTCACGTTGTTACGCACTTTCTTTAATACATAAAAACATTATCTCAATTTGAATTTAAACTTCGAATTTCGCGTCCAAAATCCCCCTCTTAATTATTCAACAACTTGCTTGATTTGACTTGCGAGTTAGCGCCTTCATGAATTTATTTCTGACGTCTCGTGAACATCACGGTTCACTTCTTCGGAGTGAGTTGCGACCCGAGATCTCGGAAGCTAAATCAAGTATTTATCCACATTGCGGAAGCTTAAAATATCAGATTATCCGGTAACTTTTCCATTTTCCCCCGTAAATAATAATCACATACGCGCGCTAATAAAACAATTAAGATATACATCCTCCTCCCCTCCTCAACGAACGTGCTTTAGAACGGCAATAAACGCTTCTTTCTCTCCCTCTCCCTCCTATTCTTTCTCTCTCTCCATCTATCTTTCCTTTGCGACGATACGAACAGCCCGATCGACAGCATCCGGCTGCTCCCAGAGGACACCAATACCCGTCCGTTACGGGAATGCGTCCGGTGCATCGCGCGGATGGTGGAAGGTGATGCGCGCAATGTGCGACCACTCGACGACAATAGATCAAATAGCCGTCGGGGGAACGCGCCGATTAGACGACTTCGGCTGCGTCTATCTCACGGCGGTACGAATGAAGCACCGTGGTTAAGATTTACGGCGGCTTATCACGCCAAGAGAAAGCGACGAGAGGGCGAGGCCGCGGGCGACGGGATGTAGATCGTAGGTGAAGGCAGGAAGAGGCGCGAGAACGCGTCAAGTTGAGAATTTAAACGGGCTTCCTCCGCAGCCGTCGCGAAGGTTTCGCGTTTCCCCCTTTCGTCTTCTCCTTCGTGTTCTTCGCTGCGCCTGAAGTTGCGTTCCTTGACGAGTCAACGTCACGTTTCCGGACGCGCTCGCTCTCTCGACGACATTTTATCCGCTGTTTTACGGACACCCCACGGGGGACGGCTCATAAACGATGGGTCTATTTTCTCTCCCGGTGAGAGAAGCGATCATCGGCGTTCCTTCGTACTTGAAAACGCTTCGTCCTACCCACGATCGCTCTCGGTCGACGGTTAACTTTTCCATGAACGCGGTAAATACGGAATCCGCTCTCCACACCTCGCGCGCGTATCTCCGCCGGGTGGCGCGCCAATTAATCGCGGGAACTTCCGCGCGGCAAATCCCGAGCGCGCTCGGTACACTCCGGTGAGAGAAGAAGACGCCGGCGAGAAGCACACTCGGCGGCTCGTACGATTTTAATTAATTAATTAACGTCCGTGGCGGATCGTCGCGTAACTTTCTAATCTGTCGTCGTCGCGACTTCATACAATGCCGGGTGGCGTTGTCAGCCCGGCGGGAACGGTCTCGTTAATTTTTGCGCGCTCGCGTCAATTACTCCCGATTCGCCGGAAGGTATTTACGCAGTCGTAATGCGACACGGCGGTATTGTTTTTGCGTTGATATGCGTTACACGCTTCGCGGAACGGCGAGCGTTTTCACGAATTGAAACTCGCGTTTCTGTTATGTTTCATTTAAATCATTTACAGGGCGAGTGGCGCGTTGACGAGTTCGCATAACGCGGACGTGGACGTTGAACGTGAAAATTCGATCGCGTCACGGTCGTTGGCGCACGTGCCGTCAATTTCCAGCGCGCCATCCATCGCGGATTATATCGGCGGGCCGGCTTTGCTTCCCGCCGCCGAGAGAGAACGAGAGAATGATCTTCCTGTGTCTTTCTTTTCGTCAAGTATTTATCCTCGACATTTGTCTGAATTTCTTCCCGACGCGGCAACGTGCGCGTGTGTACACACGCCGTGTTCGCACCGGTATAATTTGATACTTATTAGCCCCGGAATGGCGCATTCGAAAAACTTGATTAGATCCGGCTAAGCCGGGAGAGACATCGCGTTCTCCACCGTCCGTTTCGCCCAATTTGCCGGCTTCTCGTCTCGCGTTAACGGACTATTTGCGAATTTCATTTCATCCGAAGTGTCACGACCCGTGACTCGCCGGTTACCTCGGCCAATGAGAACCGATACCTACTAAATGTCGGTCGGTCGTAACGGAATTTTGAGCACTCTCTCTCTCTCTCTCTCTCTCTTTTTCTTTCTCTTGCGCAGAGAACGTATATTGAATCCCCAACGATGTAAAATATATTGGAAAACGGTGTTGTTCGCATTGCAGCGCGCACCTGCACGTTGAACGGCGAACGCCGGAGATATCGGGAAATATCGAGAGGCGCATCGAAGAGTGATTTTATTGGCGGCCTCGCCTCACGTGCGAAATTCTACGATAACCCGAGAGCGCGCCGCAGTCACGAATCGTATCTCTCGACTTCGCGAAAATCTGCCGCAGGAATATCCGCCCGTGAGAAATCCATTTGGTCGAGGAAAACGGCTCACTATTATTCGCGCGATCGCGAAGTCGGCTTAAATTTCACACACGCGCGGCTGCTCGCGACCGAAAAACCGACGATGCGTCGCGACGTCGGATCAAAATGCAAAAAAAGTAATAACGTATTCTTTTTCTTTCTTTCTTTTTCAGCGGGTATATTAAACGCAACACAGCCGAACGATCGCGGTGAACGAATATCGTTCGCCGGGATCATTGTGAAAGATACAACGAACGTCGTTTTATATAAATTCCTCGATTTGCAGCGCGAACGGCTTTCCCGGACGTGGATTGTTTTCCGCGGCTCGCACGAATCACCGGCCGAGCATCCCGCTCGCGTAACTTTTCCTCGCGCGTTATCTTCCATTTCTCGATGCATTTTTTATACCTTCATGTTTTATTTTCGCGCTCGCCGGCCCTTTGTGCGCCCGTTTCTACGCGTCTCGTGCACCACTTTTTCACGATTTTAAGCCCGCTCTCGGTTTCGCGCGCAACCGACGCTCGCGCGCGCCATATACAAATTATATTTCAAGGCCGCGTCGCATTCTCCGAATAGCCGGTTTCGGCTTGGAAATTCATGAGCACCAAGCGCGGACTTTTCAACGGGGATTTTACACCGATGCAACCCCGACGTCGTAGACACACGCTCGCACACATCGGGAGATAGGTTTCCGCAGGTTGTGCCGGGCGTTTGTATCGTGCGACAAATTGCACATCGTCGTGTAAGCGACGAGAATTGAGTTCGCCGAAATTGCTCCGGTTCTCTCGAAGCCGCGGGCAATCGTAATATCACAGGACCGGCCAGAGTGGATCAAATTCTATCCGGCTTACGCGACCGGCTCTTTACGCCTGGTACGTGCGATATTTTCATCCGTGGACGAGTAAACGTGCGTCTCGACCCTCCGTACTTCTCTCTCAACCAGGGAAAAACATATTTATTCTCAAAAATGCAAATGCGGTACACTCGTAAGTACACTTTCTGACGTAACGACGGAACGAGGGAAAGAGGGAAAGAATGAGAGAGAGTGAGAGAGGGGGGGAAGGGGTACCGCTGTTTATCGATGAAACAATTTATCGCGGCCCGTTCCATCTCGTTGCTGCGCTAAATATTTATCCGCACGTTTTGCCGCTACGTTTTTTCAAGCCGGGCGAATTCCCCGCTTATATCTCGCGCTAATCATCCGGCTCCGCGATTTCACGAAGCCCGATAACCAATTACGACGTGCCGTCTGCAGGCGTCGGGCCGTTTTATTTAGCACTTTTTTCCCCTCGCTCTTTCTCTCTCTCTCTCTCTCTCTCTCTCTTTTCACGCGCATCTCGCGGAGAAGCGAAACGCGGGGGTTAATAGACGGGTATGGTGGCGCGGAACGACCGTGTCGTCGTCTCTCTTTGTGCCGTCGCATTTATCAGTCGGGATTTGCCAGGCTAGACGAACGCGCGACGAGAGCGCGAACGCTTGCTTATTAAACAGGCATTAAATTCCCAATCGGGATTTATCATCAGCTCGCGTGGCTTCTCTTTCATCAAACAGCAAACGCCACGCGCATTTGCCAGATCCTCTGCCACCGTTCGGGGAGATCCGACGGGAGCTGTGCGATTTGCGATTTCCGCTATAGCGCGAGCACGAGCCCCGCGCAATTCCGCGTCAACTCGATAGCTCTCTCTCGGCCTTGACACCAGCCGAATACATCGCCGAAGGTCTCCGTCCCCCATTCACGCAGGCTTATTGCATACTCCCGTAATAACAATAATAATAATACCGCCATACGCCGAGGTATTTCGCTTCCGTCAACGACGTAAATTTCGCGTAGTCGAGCTTCTATTTGCACCGCTCGGCGACGGTCGAAACGATATGCGAGGTCGTTAAGCGGGCGAGCTAGTTAGCCGGGGCTCGCGGCGAGCGAAGCTTCTCCGGGTGGAAGGTTACACCGTGACCGGGTCTGCAAACGAGAGGTCTCGCCACGATAAGGCGCGATAATTCACGAGAGGGTTCATCTCGAGGCCCCGCCGTCGGATAAATTATCAGAGCGAGACCGCTTACCGCGCCGCCGAGGGTCAGAAGTTGCCCTTAAGTGACTGTGTGCATGTAGTCCGGATAGTAAATCGCGAGGCGGCCCGACACTTGCCAGTCGGGTGATGGATTGCCGGCTTAGCGCTGCTTTACTGAGGCCGGCCCAGTAATTCGAGCTGTACGTCGCTTTCAGTGCTAGCAATAGTGTTGTCAACAGGTGTCCCCTCTTTCCCCTCCCCTTTCTTCCGGGGTTTATCAGACGTTCAGGGCGGTCAGACTGCACGGTTCCTCCTTTCGCGCCAGGATGTCCGACAGAAATGTCCGAGAGATAATTTAAATAGCGTTCGTCTCAGGTTCTCCCCGATTTCTTCGACACCCGCAAGAGAATTTTAATCGACTCGTCGGTTGCCAGAGAGGTCACCGTGGGGTGAGCAGCGCTGTAATATTTTGTCGTGTCTCGTATGAAACGTAACCAATCGCGCGTGACAAATTAAATATGTAGTCAACAGGGAGCCGATGAAACGAGCCGGCGGATATGTGCATCGGCAATTGCGTTTATTTGCCGGTATTGTCGGTGATTGAAACTTCAATTGGACGTTGTAATAATCAGCGGTGATCAGCAACGGCAACGCGTTTAATATATTCGTGTCGGAAGAATTGCGGGTGGACGACGATGAAGTTTCGTCGTTCCTGAATTTTCGGAAATTACTCGGTCGCAACGGTCGAGATACCCGGCCGTATTCCGATCATACCCGCTCGTTAACGCCCGAAGTGATCAGAGTTGTACGCGCGCGAGTTACCTGGCTGAGTTGTTCGGGCGGAACAGTTTCGGAGATTGCCGGTCTATTATATTAGGAAGTCAAAAGCCGCGCGCTTCGCGAGATTACCAGTCGCAACGGTTTATCTCTCGAGCGAATTGCATTCCTACGAGTCCCGGGCGGTTGTCACGAACGTGTCAGGATGGACTTGCCACGTGCTCGCGAGAGATCGCCCGACCGGATACACGTGGGAATTGTACGCTACGTTCGCTCGGTCTTACCGTTATCTTCCCGTCCTCCAGAGGACTGATCTTCCAGCCGCTTCTTACCCCGGACTTCTCGTATCGTTAAATCCCCGTTGCCTTTCAAAGCCGCGGTAAGAAAGAAATTCACCGCGCGAAGGGGCCGTCGATCGACCGCGCCGTTCTTCTCGCGGCGCCATTCGCGAAAGCACGCGGCAATAATAATCCTTCGCGATCTTCTCAATACTCGACATTGTAATCCCCGCAACGAATTGTCGTCGTCCTACCATTGTAAACTAAGCAGCCCATTATCTCTTCGGGAGATGTGCGAAGAAGCGGGAAAAATGCGATATCCTATCGCGCATTCGTAGGAGTTCGACGCGCACCGCGACGTGCGCAGCCGGATGATTAAAGGTTGCTACGGTTTTGTCTCGACGAGTTTCGCAACGCGTTCTGTTTCCAATAGGGGAATTTGTTTTTCGGTTAGCCTTTCCCAGGAGAGGTATTTTCCTGTTGGACATATGGGATGTGTTTCACGAAACTCATTGAGGTGAAATTGCTGCGACGTTTGATCATCCGATCGCGCTGAGCTTCGGATGAAAGCTTAAAATTTTCCGGACCGAAATTCAATATTCTGACAGATTGCTCGATTGTATTCGAATTTAATGGCGCGATACGTCGAGCTGCCTAAATAAGATTAAGCGAATAATTAGCAGTTGCAACTAGAAATTATATTTGAAGCTTCGGCTCTTCGACATATTATATTCGAATGATGAGATTTTTAAGTGTGAAAATCCGAACATTCGGATATTCGAGTATTCGAAGCCTCAAATAATTCGACTTTTAATCTCCAAATGTTCGTCATCAAATGTTGAATTATATCGAAGTTTCGAAGCTTCGAATATGTCGAATAGTTCGCTAGTTACAAACATATATGCATGTCCAGATGCGAACAATTAGAAAGACTAATTTGGGCTGTGTCGATTATTAAATATTAAAATTTTATTGAAATTTATGGTATGCACGGTGGCGCATTGCAACCTTCGAAACAATTGGACGATAATTCAGGAGCAAAGCGCGAGATTAGTTTGCATTTTCGAGGACGTATTGATCCACACGCGTATCTTGTTTACAGTTAATATCCGCGCTCGAAGGTATAGTTTAATTTGTAATCAATGCATCTTGATTCGCGGAATCGCGATTAGCATGAGTTCGGCATGAATTTTGATTTTCTGGTTAATTATGACGCGGCCGTAATTGCAATGCGGGCATACCGTAATGAGCCCTGCCTCTTCACCGGGACGAACTCCACGGTGTTCGCGACACTTCTCAGTTTTTTCCCGTGTCTTAAGCGTCGCGTCCGGGAAGACATGTATGTGAATACACGTTACGTAAGGTATACGAGAGGAATCCCGTGTGGTACGCTCGTTGCGTGAAGCTCGCTTTGTAGCCTCGTTATGAATTTTCATGGCGAAATTCCAGAGAGGAGAGACAGAGAGAAAGAAAGCGAGAGAGGAGGGAGAGGAAGAGGGAGAAGCAAGAATAGCGCATCCATGAATGCAAAAATGTGAAAACAATATCACGCCCGCAGGCTGCGCGGTAATGCGAAATTATGCACGAGGACGCCCGTCGCGAGACGACAACGAGCGAACACCGCCGCCTGGAAACTTAGAATATTCATTTCGTTGACTTTCCGACGCGGCTGAATTCGTATTTGCGCGAACGAAAAGTTCAGCGTACCTTGCATGAGAGCTCTCTCTCGCAAATCAGATTTGCCTGAGTTCAATATGTCAATACCATGATATTCGTACCTTCGATATCACGAGCGATATCACGAGTCATTCTTTGAAAATTCCCCATGCAGATCTCGCCGATCCCGGGCGTGGGATATCTCCGTGTCTTTCCTACTCGAAGAGGAAACGGTCAGGGAAGTTTCCGGTGTTCGAGAAATGTTTGTTATCGAAATGAACGCTCCCGCTGCGAACTTAAGCTGAAAAAATAAATCGGATATTGCGTTAGGTTTGTGTGCTCTAGAAGAAGACGGATGTGACCGAGTAATTAGACTTTATATCGAGTAATTAGGTTTTCAATTGCTAATTACGTCTGTTCGCCATCAAATTTACCGTCAGCTTTCTATCTCCTCTTCTAGAGTACATAAATCCAAAGCAATATCCTGATTGGATTTTCAGCCGAAATTGACCGTCTTAGGTTCACGATTACGGAAATTCGTGTGTGAAGGCGCTTAAGATTCCGGCCGATCGCACATACACGCAAATGAAATCCCCGGTTGTATCCTTTCGCATAATATTATCGAAGTAGCCTGAGATGTAGCGGTAATTGTTGGATCTACTTGCGTTGCAAATACACGCGTTTCGTGCCGCGCTAACTCGAGCGCTTAAGGAAACAAGTCGAGCGAACACTTTCCCGTCGATCCGCCGTTTTATCGCGAGGGAATATCAGATCGGGAGTAACGGCGAAATAATCGAGCCCTCGCCGCTCACTTTCCGCGAATGACTGATAAAGTATTCTCTGTTTCGCGCGATGGGTAATCCGAACGAACGTTCGCGATATCCTCAGACCGTGGAAAATCGATAGCGCCAACTAATGGCGTTTTCATAATTGAAACAGTACGCCGCTACGTTCCGTATACCACGACCGAGCGTCCGACCGACCGGTGCTGGGAGACTCCAATATCTCCAAGTAATATCGCGAAATCTACTTAGTCAGCTTGCGCAGGACTTACGTCTGAGTTACGTGTACATAGATCGAGAATATTCCCTCAGACAGTCATCGTTGCACCCGATCTCGCCTGCAATTGCCAACCAACGGGCAGTTCGCGTCTCGTCGCATCGCGCAATGCGCCGTGTCCGATAGAATGTGCAACGCGCGCCTTTTGTCACCTGTCGCGAATACAATGGGACGTTAAAGTCGATGCCGACAGAATGTCCGCCTCGCCAGCCGCGGCTACTTAACGAAGCTTAGTAACGTCAAGTGCTTTAATTAACCGCTTCTCCCGAGCATTCAGACGCACACGCACGCACGCCAATTACAGCGTCATAACGACCTCGTAGAGAGCTAATGTAGCGTAGGTCAAGTGAATTCGGGGCGGACCTAAATTCAGATTGCTTCGTGCGATTTGCGAGCCAGTCTCGCCGATGTGTATCACGTGGACGAAACGCGCGCGCACGTCGTGAAGTGTAACGAATTCGGAGTTGACCTCGTGTGTGCGGCTCTTTCTCTCTCTCTCTCTCTCTCTCTCTCTCTTTCTCTCTTTCTTTGATCTAAATATTATACGAAACATTCAATTGAACAGCTCGTTGAACGTCTATATAAAGTATATTTTTAATCTACGATGTGATGAACACATATATGAACCCATATATTAATGATTTAAATGTTTTATATATATTATTTGTTTATTACTACACGTTTCTACATATTATTTAAATGTATTACCATATATTATGTAGTTATTATTATAATATATAAAATAATAAACAGAATACATAATCTTCATCATCATTGTTATTAATGTCATCCTGAGATCTTTTTTTAATCTAGTATCCGGGTGACCATCATTGGAAAAGTGGCAAGACTGTATGGCATTGTAATTAAATTTCACAAAATTGCGTATTAATTAAGGCTTCCAACGTAAAACGCCAATATTTGTAGTCAGATCTTATATTTAAAACTGTCTTAAGTTTGTCTTCAGATGCTTCGTAGTCAATGAAATGAGCCGTGCAGCATCTGTGAAAATGAACTTCATAAAAACAATCTTAATTATAAGATCCGACTATGAATACCGTTCTTAGAGGATTTTGTTCTAGAACGACTATAAAAGCATTTATCTCTCTCTCTCTCTTTCTCGATTTATCACGCGTTTCCATATTCTCCTTCCCTCCTTCTCGAATTTATTTTTGATTTTTAATTAACGAGGTTATGCGACATTGCTTTCAGGATGACGTTAGTATTAATAATTTCCGATCACGCGCATGTGCCCATACGATATGTGTACGTACGCAGGAACTGCGAATATTCGACCCGTGCGCACGAACACGTAATTCGGTCTCCGGGTGAGAAGAGAGAGAGAGAGAGAGAGAGAGAAAGCCATCTCGTTGTTATTGCGTTTTAATGCTGTGCGCGAGTATAATTATGCGCCCGTTTTACATCGCCACCTCAGATTTTAATTAATTAACGTGTGTGCGTATAATTCACATTATAAGTCACCACACGGCAAATCGATGTTAACCACGGCGAAAATTAGTTAATGTACGCGTCGAGTACCGCAAAAAAGGAGAGGTAATCAGTCTGCTTTAATCTCTGCGCAACAGTCAAATCTCCATTTTCTGAGTCCGTATCATGCGCGATAACCGAGTTCACCTCCCCCGCCATCACCGCCGTCGCCATCACGGATTGTTCCGCGCCGTCTCGCTGAGTATACAAAGGAAATGATTGTGAATAATCTTCCTCCTCTTTCTAACCGTTCTAACCGTTTTCCCTTGCGGAACAAGGAAACGTGGCTTACACGCGGCATAACTAAATACGTTCTCGCTTTGACCACGCGCAGAGTCCACACTCTCCCCCGCTCGGTAAACTCCCACGTTACGGCACACACGTGAAAAAAAGGAAGCGGTAGCTGCGCTCTCGTGTGGCCACAACTTCCCGGCTTAGTTATCCCGTTCATGATACGCGAAGCGCGCAATTTTTTCCCCTCAGTTCGAAAAAGAAACATGGAGAAAGGAATAAACATTCTGAAAGTTGAAACGAGGGAAAAATGGCAGTTTTCCCCGGCACGTTTAGCAAGAGATACCTGGTGCGTTGCGAGCGAGCGTACACATGGGTGGATCAGTGTGCAGTGTCTGTCCCTTCCCTTATACGTTAACAAGACGACGACGACGACAAGGAAATGTGTCATCCCGCGTTTCTTCAAAGTGCAGATGCCCGGGGCGCGACTGCACGAGATAGAGGGAGGGTCGCGCGGAGGCACGCCGCCAAACGCCGAGCCTCGTGAATAAATCGCGAATAAAAACAGCTTGAGAATTTCCTTTGAAAACGCAAAGTGAGGCTTCCCTTCCCGGCGAGATGCATTCTCCATTTCTGCGTGTTTGCCTTCCGGAATGTTGTCGGACGTAAACGAGCGGCCGGATGGAGAAAGTTGTTCACAAAGTGCGACGCCGCGACGGGCTCCGCCAACTTTTCTTTCCGGCCCTTTAAATGCGCACGATCACGGTTTACCTCCACCACGGTTCTGATGTATTTTTCCCCAGCGGAAGAGATATTTATAATTCTGTAATTCCTACTTAGCAAAAAGTCGTCCGTGGAGGAAAGATCAGAAGAGAGATCGCTCGGCTCGCTCTTTTTATTATCACGAGGATACATGCGGCGCAAAACGTCGGGTTTGACTGAAGACCCACCTATAATAGCCTACACACGAAACACTTTTGATTGGCTCGTTATTTTTTGACAACTCCTGTGGATATTCGAATTTTTCTATTCGTGTTACATTCAAATTTGAACAGTACAGTTGAAGAAGAAACATTTTGAAGGTATTAACAAATAGATCTCTTACATTACATGTTTAAATAATGCATGTTAAAAATATTACTTATCCTCGCGGGAGAAAGGAATTGTTCTTTAGTGTTTAATTTATCCAACACTTTTTTGCCCATAAAGCACGACGTTCTAGGGAACACTTTTATTACGTAACCTTCGGCTGAAGAAATATTGCAAAATGGAGCTGCGCACCTATCCATTTTTTACAGGCTGGAGTCTATTTTACATTGCAAACGCTTTGAAGCGCCGTGTAGACCAATCATGTTCTTTCTTTAAGCGTTCCACATCGTTCGCAGCGTGAAATGAATCCTGACCTTAGAGACGCGTCAAGGTGTGAGAAAGAAACACAATACATTTCTCTCTCTCCCTCTCTTTCTCGCGTAATTTTGACAAAACCGCATCGGATCCAGACTTTTATTACAGGATCTCTAGACTTGGCCTCGCCAGTGGGGCTAATTGGTACTTTCAACTCGCACGGACTATCGAACGAGCTGCGATGAGTCGACGAAATCGCGGTTACAGGAGTTATTCGTATAATCGCACCGCGAATATCGAACATAACAAGAACGCCGGACGGATAAAATCGACAAAGCCAGGATACCATCTTCGCGTGAAAGCGAAAGCGTTTCCGAGCTTCCTTGATTTATGCGTTTTTTTTTTTCTTCGCAGCTACGAGAGTGGGTCATGTGAAATCCGGGAGCAGGTGCTTCCGGATTTGCGCGCGGCTTATAAATAGCGGAGCGTGCAAATCGAATACGAGCGAGCGAGCGAGAGAAAGAGAGACGCGGGAAGGGAGGAAGAGAGAAGAATGGCACGAGGTGCTTCTCGCGTCTCTCTACGCTTTGTACCGTTGCCTGCCCGCATTTTTCCACATGTTGGCGCGTCTGCTCTCGATGCACAAATCGAATATTTTCCCTCGCCGTGCGCAAACGGACGAGGAAGGGTCGCGCTTCCCGCCGTCCGATCGCCCACGGCGTCGAGCCGCTCTCTCCGCATTAGGCACGAATTCGATTCTTTGTCATTCTTCATTCTCCACTCCCCTTTCGGTCTTTCTGTTGCAGCACTGTTTCGCGATATCGTACAGGAGGGAGAATCAACGGCAATACGAGCTGAAAGCGGCCACCGAGACAGACTGCAAAACATGGATCGATGCGATACGAGAAGCCAGGTAACTCCAGGCTCGCGCCGAACCGAAGATCGCGGACCGATTAAAACCACGCACACGTCGTGCTGATTTATGGAGATTGCGGGCCGCTCGATCCCGTAAATCACCACGATCATCCCTGATGACCGGGAGTGCGCGGCGGACTGCGTTTAAATTCGAAGCTCCAATTAGATACGTGCCGCCGGCGCAGCAGCCGGCCACGCGAACGGCGATTAATTGCATTTGGAAATTTCGAAAGAAGGGATGAAAGAAGGGGAGAAAGAGACGGAATGAATGAAAGCAAAAACAAACGTTTCGACGCGTCGTCGGCCCCTCAATGAGCCGGTTGCACAGCGATTGATTTTGCATACTCCAGCTTCCTCTCTCTCCCCCCTCTCTATCTTTCTCTCTCTCTCTGTCTGTCTGTCTGTCTCTATTTAATTTTATCCCTCTCGCTGACTTCTGTGGTAGGGAAATTAAATACGACATTGCCGGTATGTATACTGTAGCTTCGTTAAAAATTCTTTCGGAATTAAACCGGTTGCATATGCGTGTCAGAGATATTATTATTCGATATTCAACGTCGATACTCGGCCCGGCGTGAATTAAAATACGATCCCCGCGATAAAAGCGTTTGGGATATGATGCTCGACAGTATATATTTCACCGACCGAATTACGAACGGCAGTCCCTGCGATTTTTCCCACGCCACGCCGCGAAGACAGCAGACGGCGGATTTTTCACGAGTTTTATCAACTAAAAGTTACAGCGCGCGCGCGGAAACGCGGACCACCCGCCACTCCGTTATCATCTCTTCTTCATATTTAGCGGTCCCTCGGATCCTTTTTCCTCCTTCCTCGCTTTTTCTCCCCTTTTTTTTTTCTAGTAACAAAAGCGAGGTAATCTCGAATCGTGTGGTCGGAAATTTACACGCGTTTATCTTACACGGAACAGGGAAGGGCGGACGCATTCGGGCAGGCGCGCGCGCGAGATAATGCGGAATAATTCCGCAAACGGAAAACGTGGTTTGCATTCGCGGCGCGGCAACGATTAACTTTGTCCTCCCGATGTCGCCGGGCGTTATTTCACCTGCGCTTTAGACCATAGACCGGCGGTTTATACTTCGTCCATTATCTGCGGGAGGCTCCTTTAATCTCGTTGATGCGCTGATAAATACGTTTACTGGCAGCGCATTAACACCGAGCCGTCTCAGTCAACAGCCTCTATTAATCCCGGGCGATGTAATTTGCGCGCATTATCGTTCGAGTAATCTTCATCACGCTATCAAACGCGTCTTAGCAGGGGCGGACTGCAGGCCCATGCAGCGTTTATCGGGAAAAGACCGATGCCGGGGCTGCAAGGGTGTGTTATTAATAATCGTAAATGTGTCTTATCCGTTAATCGCGAACCGATCTGCACGATAATCGACGAGCTTGCTCTTCCGGCCTACGTGCGGGCCGAGTTTTCTTAAAAAAAAAAAAGAGCAAAGCTGCTCTCTTCACCTATTTAACTCTTTCGCTATCCCGGCAGAAACGTATGCAGTTTTCCTAGACACCTGTCTAGTTACTGTCTAGTATTAATGCATTTTTATTAATCGTAACAATACTACATAACGTAGGAAATGGATAAAGACTTGATAGAGTTTTATTCGGGGCTATTTCTAAAGTAAAATTTCGCAAGCAGCAGGTTTGCTTATTAATTAATTAAATAGCTTTTTGTCCATTTATTGTTTTATCCGCGTTCACTAAGTGGATTCAGATTTTGCGTATCTTTTGCGCCAAGCAGTAACTGCAGAAAAAGCTCTGCGTCTTGATTGGGATCTCAAGTTGTTTACGGTTAGACAGAAATTAATATAACTAACCACCAACTGCTGAAAAATGCATGGGATGTTTACCAGAGTGCGCAACTCTGAAAACGCATATGTCCCAGAGAAATCCGGGACTCTACTGCTGCTTTTATATTAATTAAAGTTAATCGTTATTAATGTTGTCATCTGAAGAGAATTACAATTTTTATCAATAAATAAATAAATAAATGCACGAGAATGAATTATCTGTAATAAATTATAATGAAAAACCACAATACGCTCAATGATCAAGAAATATATTCAGAGGTGAGATGGTTGAAATTAAAAATATCGCGTAATGAAATATTCCGCGCAACTTTGCGCGATGTCGAATTTACATTGGCGGAAAATTATTTAGTTTCACCGCCAAATGTACCTTTTAATCGGAAAAATAATCAAAAGAATTTTTCTAGCAAGTGTTACTATAGTATCAGTGATAATAACCTAATATGCATATTACTATAAAATGGCGTCGAAACTAACTATAATTTTCTATCAGTGTACTCTTAATGAGAACATGGATTCGGAACGGTCCGGGAATCAGCCCGTCGGCTCCGGCCGACGAAGATAAAAACGCGGTAATGCAAAGGAGCTTCGACGAGGAAGTAGCTTCGTTCTTTCACGAACCGACGAACTTCGCGTGGCTCGGTAACAATTTTGTTACCGCTAATCTCGCTTCTGTCGCGGTACGGTCGTGGAAACGCAAGATCGCCGTCCCTCGCAATTTTTTTCGTCGCAGGTGTTTCACGACGTTGCGCGCGCGAGCGATCGTTCCGCTGATGCTCGCAGATGCGTCAAATGTCGTTCTAACGCCTCGCGCCATGCGACGCACGCCATTACGCGGGGGAAAGAATGGCGGCCACAGATCTGTATTTTCCCGGCTGACACCTCGCAAATTAATAGAGGACGTTTGTATTCCGTCAAACCATCGAGATCGCGTTCATACGTCATCCCCGTATGCCATCGCTTTCCCACTCATTTGTCTAATTAGCTCGGTCGAAGCGAGAAATATTCCTCCGCGTGACCCGGCCATTTTTCTTCGTCCGCCCAATTAGACGCTTCTCGAATGTCACGGACAAAGAATTGCACATTATTCTCACGCGTCGATTCGGCCGCAATTCAATCGGAGAACGAATCGACCCGTCTGATCGTACCTTCTCGTTGACGTCACGTAAAACGGCGGGGTAATATTTCTCGCGGTGAAAGATACTCCATCCTTCGCATGTTCCGCTGCACAGGAGAAACTACACCCTGCCGCTGCTGTCGCGCCGCTCATTTTCCAGCCCGGGCTTATGCACATTCATATGCCGGCGAAGTGGCTGCGCCTCCTTAGATCAACGCTAAGCCGCACCGTAATATGCATAGATAATGATATCCGTGTTACTCCGGCGATTCCGGCGGGCAGCGTGCTCGAAATCACAGGGTTGATACTTCTTCGAGTATCTCGTGTCACGAGGCGGGCCCGATCGATAACTGCTCCGCGCTCTCCATGCGGTCCAAGTCTGAGCGCTTGTTTCCGCGTAAACTCAAGCATAACTCGTCCAGGTAACGTTAATACCGGACCGGACGGCGGTTCGCGCTGCGTACTTGCAGTAGTAGAGATGCGCGTGTGATGGGATACGCGGATAGCGGACCTTTTGAAAATTCGAGTCGGGATCGGGAAAAAAAATCGTTTCGTCGCTGCCGACTAGAAGAGAGCGCGATTTCAACGAGTTCGCGTTGTTGATCGTTATCGTGGGGATCCTGAAAATTTGGAGAAGCGAGAATACACAAGTGAATGTTTAACGTTTCGCGGGAGAGTAGGTTACACGCGTTCGGGAGCGCGAGGACGAATTATGCCGCGGAAATCGCGAGGTACAAATTATTTCGCGTGATTATCGAAATGAAAGTATCATATCTCCTGCTTTAGTATATATGTTGAATGAGGAAGCAACTATTATAATCTAGAATATCTTCGGAAGATGGAAATGTTTTATTCACGGCTAAATAAAGAGAGATGAAAAGAGCTTACATTTGCAGAGAGTCGCTAGCACGATGATCATTAATAATAATAATAATAATAATCGACAGATTTTCCCCTGCTCTCATATTTCGAAGATATTCCACGTGGCGTAACTGCCTCGCCCTGTACATAAAACGTATGCGCGTAATATGGTATCTTTCGCGACGCGATTCTTCCCTAAAATCTCTCTCTTCGCACGCTGAAATAACTTGGCCCTCGCCCGGTTTCATCACTCGTATCACTTTGCTCTCGGAACCGGCTCGGCGGGATTACCGCGCACCCTCCTTCTTGCCAAGATTATGCCGACAGGCCGTAGACGCCGAAAGTCGTGGGTTATACACACCAGGCAACGAGGGATTCCGGGGGAAAAAAGCCACCGATCCATCCGCGGTTAGCCGCGAAATCCGGACGTTTTATTCGTCACGAGCGTATCCCGCTATTCTTTTCAGCCAACCCGATACTAGTAATTGCATTACGCTTTTCAGCCGCGCGGTCGTCCGTCAATTTGGACTCATTTGTTCCACTCTGAAATTTCGAACTTGGGAGATGTAACTTGAAAGACCAAAAAAAAAACAAAAATGACCGAGATATGCATGTGTATTTTTTGCTGTTTCAGAGCACGTCAGAAAATATTTCGAATTTCTCGCGAAATTCTGTTTCTCAGTCGCCCCGTGACTGGGGGCAAAAAATCGTAATATCGTTTTCGTACGAAATTCGCGGAATGTTCATTTTGCGCATTTTTCACTCTCTTTTTTCCCTCTTTGCCCCCGACGGAACACGACGATCCGCCGTTTTACTTCCCTTTGCGATGCTGTTCCGCTTAAATAAAGCTCTCAAGCCGCGACGCTCGGATACGAGCGCATACACGCGCGCGCGCGCGCGTACACATATACGCGCAACTTCCGACTCAACTTCCCCTTTTTTCCTTGGCTATTGATTCCAGCTTCAACAAATTGTTGCTACAAAAGGAGGAGCTCGAGCAGAAGCACCTGCACCTGTTGCAAATCGTCGAGAGCGAGAAGACGGCCAAGTGGCAGTACACTCAGCAATGCGAGGAATTGGCGTCGGAGATAAAAAAGCTGCGAACCGAGGTCAGTAGTCATATCAGACCGCGTATCGCCGCGGCCCCTCATATTTTCCCCGCGATAATTCCGCGAGCACTTTTATTTTCCACCGATGTGGTGGTTTCACCGCCGGTCCGCGCAACGAGAACACCAATTCTTCGAAAACCACCTGACAATTCCGCGTGAGAAGATCCATGTGTGTCCGCCGTTCCTTTTTATCTTTGACGACCCGCGTTAATCCCACGGTGACATCGAAATTGGTTAAATAACGGACACGAATTTCGTGAAATATTCAATCCACAACGTAGACTCGAGATGGACGGTTTTTACATATCGCGCACGAATTGCGTGCGTTTCTTTCAACCGGATGCCAGGGGGATGAATCAAGTCACACTTCCTCAACGACTTCCTCGGTTTTAATTCGTGTCGGAGTAAATTATACCGGCGACAAACGCATAGGTCCAAATTGAAAATTCCGCTTGAGCCCTTCGCGTTTCGAGCCGCTCACTTTTGAGCAGCTTGCGCCTCGATCGAGCCATCCGTGTAACGAGGTCCCCTCCTGCTCATCGCTATCGCACCCCTCTTCGATTCGTTCCCTCGCATCGGCCCTCGACGTGAAAGTTTGACGATCGAATCAAGAGCAGATCAAGAATTAATCAACGCTCTCTCTTGCGCTTTCGCGACGAAAAGCAATATTTATTTACACTCGTTCTCGACGGATCTTCCGGGCTTCGTCGTTTTCCCCTCGGCTGGGCTTGCAGCGGGCGAACGAGCGAGAAGGTTCTACGTATAGGTCGATATTTGCCTCTTTATGAGTTTCACGTCCTCGGATTTCGCCGTGGTTTTCCTTGCAGCTGTGTACACTTAAAAAGGAACTGAGGCCCTCCGTGACGCCGACGTACTGTAGGCCGGCATTTCAAAGGACTATGTCTCAAGGTACCGCAAGTTTATACAGCGGATCTATGGCGCTCGGTGGAGCAGCTTACGGCATCGCCGGAACTGGTTTCGGAGGGGCGCCCGCATTACGCGGCATTATGGAGGGTTCCATTGAAATGCAGAAAATCAAGAAGGTCCAGAGTTTCTTCAGAGGTTGGCTGTGCCGTAGGCGTTGGAAGCAGATCGTTGAACAGTACATCAAAAGCCCGCACGCGGAAAGCATGCGCAAGCGGAACAGGTAATTGTTCTCTCTCTCTCTCTCTCTCTCTTTCTTTCTCTTGCCTCGAGTGGACCCCGATTATGTCCAACTTGTTCGCGGACTTCACTTTCCCATTGCAGCGACCCGCTGCGGATCGTTCGAACCGTATTTGATACCGTGCGATCATCGTATTGGAATTAGTTTCAACGAAACTGACACGTTGACTGCCACAGTGATGTTCGGAAACTTCGTTCCTTCCACGTCACTTTAAAACGTAACGTGCTATTTTAATATGAACGGTTTCATAGTGAATTAATTAATATAATTATTATTACATAATTGTATAATTATAGTGATTTTATTTTAATATGAATATATATTTTTATTTTAATATGAATAACTAAATATAATTTTAATTACATTTATTATTCGGTAAAATTTACGAAAAAGAAAGAAAAATCCTATAAAAGTTAACTCATAATTGGCGTAGAACAGCGAATTCGCCATTCTCGTATTTGCAATTAATATGTCAACGAGCACGACTTGAACGCGAAAACCGACGTTCGAAAAAAGCCTGAAGCATCGCGAACGACTCGAGGGACCCTCCTTCATCGGATAAAATTCACGTCTGACTCTTCATTTGACACGTTGAATAACAAGGAAGTTTCATTTCACGCGTGTTAAGGTATCGAAAGAATATCGATTTCAACGAATATTCTTGCTTCCGCTTTTATTCCACCGATCAAGCTGTTTTTGCTCGCGCGACCGGCGTTTTTCATCGCCACTGGGAGATTTTTTAATCAGCCGCGGCGCGCCCCGATATTTCCTTTCATTCGTGATATAATAGCGACGTAAAAGGCAACGCGGTTATTGGTTTCATTTAATTCGTGCCACAGGACATTGAATATATATATGTGTGTGTGTGTGTGTGTGTGTGTGTGTGTGTGTGTGTGTGTGTGTGTGTGTGTGTGTGTGTACATTTCTGTCGTCCCGTTTTCAGTCTGGTATTTAAAATGGTGGAGGCGGAGGTGGAGTACACGGAGCAGATGGAAGTTTTAGTAATCTGTTTTCTGAGGCCTTTCAAGATGGCTGCCAGTTCAAAGAAACCCCCATGTAGTCACGAGGATGTGAATAGCATATTTTTGAATAGCGAGACCGTGCTGTTCCTTCATCAGATCTTCCTGAAGGGTCTCACTTCTCGTATGGAGAGCTGGCCCACTTTAGTTTTAGGTACGAATCACTAATATACTTAAGCGATACCGATCGATATACGCGAATGAGTAAAGAATCGTCTCTCTGATTCTCGACATGTTGAAATCTAAAAGTCCGAGGACAACGTTCGTGATCTGGGAACAACATTTAGCCACAATCTAACGTTTGATACATATATATACACTCTTTGTTGTGTCCTCTGCAAACAGGACGCTCGGATTTATTTGCCGTCGGGGAAAACATTTTAAGAATGTAAACTCACTTAGGCTGTTATACTGCGCTTTTGTTCGTCCCAGGTTGCAATATTTTTCCATTACATTAACTGTCACTATACTAGCCTCATATGCCAGTGTGATATGATTGAGCGTATGCAGCACACATTTTTACGCTTTGCTAGCTGTTGTTTGGATAAGCCCAAGCTTATACATACCATGATTATCGTTCCACATTAAATAAATTGAATATGCTGCCATTACAAAAAAGAAGATTGATCTCTCATTTTATTTTCAGCATAGATCTTTGATCGTTTTCAGCATATTTAATTTCAGCTGATTGTTTCTCCACCTATATTTGAACCCATTAAAATTAACGTTCTTCCTGGACCTTTCAGGAAATTACCATTATTTTATATTTTACAACTTTATGCCCAAACTTTATGTGCTATCAGCTCTCACACTGGCAAATTGTGCATGATGTGAAACTAATTCCCCAACTAGAATTGTGTAGAATTTTTTCACGGATCACTGACAACTTTTACAAATTACGTTATGCGCGCAGGTTTAATAGAGTTGTACCACGAATCCATGTATTCTACGTTTTGCGAATTTCTATTTCGTCTAATTTAAATTACATGTAACTAGTAATAATGTTATGTTATTCTGTCATCTACAATCTTCATTTTATCTCTTATTCATTAAAAGATTCTCCCGTTAATAAGGATTATCATCATGATTAAAAAAGAATTTCTAACGATTCTCAAAAGTTTCAAAATATCCACTATTTATTCAGCTAAAATATTCTTATTTTGTAATTTCTCTCTCTCTCTCTCTCTTTTGCACATACACATATATGCATACATAATAATCATCATCATAATAATATAAATAATGTCAATATGTATACAGATGTTATATTAATATTAATATAATATATTGATTTTGATACATATTAGTATTAATATATACATTGGTGTATACATTTGGCGGGAAAATAAGAAGTGGAGGCTCGCGTGATTGATCGATCGTGACGTTTCCGGTGCACGTAGGTGACTTGTTCGACATGCTACTACCGATGTTATCAATATATCAAGAGTACGTGCGAAACCACCACTACAGCCTTCAAGTGTTAACCGAATGCAAGCAATCAGCCTCGTTCGCGGCATTGCTCAAGAGGTCGGAGCAAAAGACTGCCTGCCAAGGACGATCTCTAGAGACCTTTCTAACGTATCCCATGCATCAGGTAATGGCTTCGTGACGTTGCTCCACGAATCCATCGCTTAGGTAAAGTCGACTCGATTTCCCCATCGCGAGGTATTAACGTTGCCAAGCGCCTTTCTCCTATTTTCCGAGTGGTCGCGGCGCGCGTATCTCACATTTTCTCATTCTTTTCCTTCTTATTCCACGTCCGTCTCATCCGAAAAGATCGAGTAGGTGCACCAGGCGAAGTGGATAATGTCATTTCGCGGTCATTCGGCCGAGAAGCGCGCTCGTGTCCGCGTTAAACCGTCGTTATTAAAACGTCCCGGCGTATTTTCGTCATCCCGACCTATTTCAAGTGCCGCACTGCGCGAGACGCAGAGGCGAGCGCGGGGATATCAGATTGGCGAGTGTTCTCGAAAATCGTCGAGGTAAAATTTCGACGAAAAATTTCGCCTCGTATCGCCATTGCCAGGGAATCGTCGTGAAATGCGCGGGGCGAGAAATCGCGCGGTTCGCTCGCGGTTATTCTCGCAAGGAGGAAACGAAGTTCGCGAAATTCGCGAAGTTCGCGAAAATACCGAGGAAACGAAGCAATTATCCTCGCTGATACAAACGCGTCATCAGGGACGGTCTATCGGACCGGGGTAATTTCGAAACTTCCATGAATAATGCATGGAGTCTGAGGATCTTGTCGATAAGTGGACTCTCGGTAGCGCGGAAAATATACATCGTCCCGCGGCAAACATTCCCTCAATTCGCCGGCCGATTAACGGTCGCCGCGAATACAGCGAGGGATTAACACGCGGCACCTCCGCATTCGGTTATTAATTCAGTTTCACCAAGTTCCCCGTATTTAAGGAGACTAATTGAGATTCGAGCGAATCGCGGACAGCTGATCGCTCGCGACTCTTTCGTACCGTACGAAACTCGCGAGCGGAAGTTCGGATTAAAACTCGCATTTTGAACTTCCGCAGATCCCAAGGTATATCATTACTCTGCACGACTTACTGGCGCACACGCCGTACGACCACGTGGAACGCAAGAGCCTTCAGAATGCTAAGCAACAGTTGGAGGACCTGTCGAGACAAATGCACGACGAGGTAATAGTAGGTTAATCCTACAGTAACGCCGGCCTTAATCCAAATTCTAATCGCTGCCCGTCTCTTGCCATCAGGTCAGTGAGACCGAAAACTTGCGGAAGAACTTAGCCGTGGAGCGGATGATCGTTGAGGGGTGTGATATTTTGCTGGACGTCAATCAGGTCTTCGTCAGGCAAGGTGAGTCCAGTAAAAAAGCGCTCTTCCTCCCCCGCGCGCGTTTGAAACTCGTTTTAAAACGAGAACGTTCGCTCCAAGCTCAAAGATATTCGAATCGTGCGAATGAAGCTCGTCGGTCCGAAAACGGTGAATATGATCTTTGCCGGATCGTTTTCGACTGAATTCATTGGCAAGCAAGTTTCGAAACGATGTGCTCAATTACAACGCAAAGGCGACTCCTCTGCAACCTCGGCTTTGCTCGTCAATACGTTCCGTCGGGGTTAGTAAAACGGAAATAATCTACCGACCGTCATTCGTCCTCAGCGAGCTTATCCTTGGTCGGGAAGCTCGAATCTGAGCTTGATCGCTGTCGGTAAAAGCTAGACGACCGACCGCTCTTCATTGTCGAGGATATCGAAGGGAGAAAGAGGAAACTCGCGCGTTAAAGGGCGCAGGCGCGCGCGTGTGTTTCCGGAGAATCGATGACGCGACATAGCATCTTCGCACTGAATCCTCGCTTTCGCCTGGATCCTGCGCAATCCGTCCTGCCAACGCTGACGTATCATCGCGTTGCTGCACCTCGGGCAGATGAGGAATCCTTGCGTCGACCGATCATGTGAACGACTTGACAGCGAATCGCGGCACGATGACAGGCGAGGAAAATATTCTACCATCGCGAGAACTTGAATCTCAGCTTAATAACAGCTGTTTCAAGTGCGCTCGCTACGATGCACCGGCTTTCCCGACATTGAGCTACGATCTGAACTGTTAGAGAACATTCGAGATTCGAGTACTAACAAGTTGGAATTTTTCACGTATAACGTTGAGAAAGTCCAATAGCGGGACAAATACGAGACGCTACAAGAATAAGTTGCAAATTTATATGTAACGAGAGAATGATAAATTATATTATATATGTGGCGGGTTTAATCGACGGTATCTAAATTTGTGGGTGAAACGTGCGGTTGATCGAGCTTGCGGTAGCGTGCAACTCCGCACGACGAGTGGTTACAGACCGTCCCGAATATAAAGCCATTTGAAGTCGGGAAATCCCGGGCGAATAGGCCCGGCGAATCCCTCGGTACAGCCTTGGCGCCCCTCGTGCTCGCCGGCGCGTCACATGGTTACCACGTAAACCGTCCAGCGGCACAACAGCCCCTCCCGCGGACAACCCTCGTTTGGCCGCTTGGCCTTTCCACCCGCGACGAAAAAGTCGGCCGAGGAACGCGAACGGTTCGCGCGACGGCGTGCGTCACTCGCTCGGAAATACGGCGACGTCTCGAGCCGGAGTCTCGGTCGAGGATCGCTTACGCGGGGGATGTCTGACGGTGACGGTGGGCTGGGGGTCGACGAACGGACGAAAACAAGCGGCGGCCAATCCGCGTTGCCATTTTGTCGGCCCGTCAATTCGACGGCGCGTCTCGATGTGCGTGACGACGGCGACGACGACGACGACGAGGCCGAGTGGAGTTTTGCGACGTGGTGCGCGAGTTCGATAATATCTGGCTCGGTAGTGAGCGAGGTGGGACCAAGCGAGGTACGTGCGACGCTGGTATCAGGGACCAAGGGTAATCAGGAAGCTAAGGATCAGTCGTAGCTTTCGTCCGCACGCAAGGAATTGCCGGAGGACCGTTAAGTTCGATCGTTTAGTTAAGGTACGTGCGCGACTCTCTTCGCCCGCTGATAGCGCCGCGGAATCTTACGGGATCGGAGGACTCGTCAATGAACGTGTCTGCGGTTAATATTAACGAGTCTCGCTCGTTCAAGCGGGGAATACTGATGCTAGATTCGACACGAAACTACCCCTTTGTCGCGATGGTAATCTCGAGCGTGTGCTTTGATTCACACGGGAAAAAATCGGGCTACGTTAACCAGAAGAGAAACAGATACGCTCCGGTCGAAGGACACGGATCTAAAAATCGTTCTTATGCTCAGAAATTCCGTTGCCTTCAATCAAAATGATCTGGTTGTTCCTCCTCCGTTTGACACAATCCCAATTTTTCCCGTGCTGGATTCTCACACTCGCGTGCGAAATTTTCACTTCCGACCGAGCACATTATCTAACGGTTCTCAAATGTCAAATCATAGAAGGCCAATTAGAGCGTACCGCGAGACATTCGTGCTGAATATTTTTACTCTCACGCGCGAAATTGTTCCCTTCCACGCATAATTTTCCGAGGCCCTCCGAGTTCTCGAAATTCGCGCACGAGACGCGTCTGACCTAATCTGTCTTTTTTCACTTGGCGAGAAAGCTAGTCGGTATAGCGCTCAATGAGAGAGAGAGAGAGGGGGGGGGAGAGAGATCGATTAAAGGAGAGAGGTCAAGACGTGCCACGTTCTCGGCGAATTCAGCCTTCGATTCAGAGCCCTGGAGGGGGGAGGTGTACATCCCCGCGTGTAGTTGCGTCAAAGGTCGATTTCGGCGGGCTTGAACGCCACGATGGACGAACGTCGACGTCAGCGACGCGATCATCCCCGTCCACGCGACCCATCATTCGCGTCCACCGTCGTCACGCGTGCCGCTCTCGCTGTGTTATTTTTAAACGCGCGTCGTGCGCTGGCCTCCCCTAATTGTATCGATTATTTTGAGAAAGCGCGGGTCACCGGGTATCGAAGCTGACACGCGACGCCGCAGACCGGGGGGGTTATTTTTGCCGGTGCGCCGTTATTTCCTGACGGTTTCCCCGACGGTATTAATAACGAGACACGAATGTCGATCGGTATCGACACCTGGCAACGCCACGAGCCGCTCGCTCGCCGCATAAATCACATTTATAATCCCCCGTTTTCGTTCGTCCAGGTACGCTCGTGCAAATAGTGGACAAGTCGCGCGGCGCACGAAGCAGGCTGAGCGCTACCTTCGGCGGCAAATCCGCGAGCGACAAGGAGGCGGTCAGACAGTGCTTCCTCTTCTCGAATCACCTGCTGCTGACGACCCGGCAGTCCGACGACGACGGTCGCTTGAATTTGGTCCCGCAGATCGGCAAGATCCCTTTGTCCGACGCGGTGCTGATCGAAGACCCGAGCGATCAGACCGAGAACGATGACGGTACTTATCTTTTTATTCATAATTTCACGATCGGTTTCAATTACCCTTTTTCCCCACGCGATCTCCTCGAGTTGATGGTACGATGGTCAGTCGCAAAACGGTCGCAGCACTTCTTTCCCTTGAGTTTCTTCGCAACGCGTCTCGTGTCCAATAGGAAAACGTGTCTCCTGAGAATTACTAGAAAAAAACGAATTCTCTTATCGGACGCGGAATGCGTCCCGAAAGCTTGTAGGAAAAAAGTGTCGCAACCGTCCTGCAACTGGCTACATAAATATTTGATTCGATACCGATTTCGGACTGGCTACATAAATATTTGATTCGACCGAGTTGATGGCCCCGTTGATTCTCATTAATTGTACAAAAGCTTCATTGACAATTTGTTGATTGAATGTCTAAAGGTACGATAAACGAAACAAATATATCATTCCAGACGCGTATATCTTTAGCCTTGTTTCGTCGACTCTCTGTTGGCCGTGCGATCGGATTTGTCAAATGCAAGTTATTATATCTAACACGTAACTTAATGAGACACAGTAGCACCATGGCGTCGGTCGTTGCCGACCGTCGCCGTATTCAACCGTGTTAAGGAATGGTAAGCTCTCTTCATTGTTTTACGGCGACACTCGTAATATTCAATACGTGCGATGCAACGTACCGTTTCCTTCCGTTGTCGCGCGCTACTTTATACGCAGCAAAAAGGATTCTCCTTCGTGAGAGACAGACAAGGGTCGTCCGAGTCTTCTATCGTGAAGGGAATAGCGCGAGAATCGCGTGGCAGGAGGTCGCGAAAACGAGTAGAGCTCAGTCGCGAAATTGTTCAATCGATTGACTCGAGTGCCGCGGAGTAGCGACTATGAACTGATTTTAGAACTGTCAGTATGTTCGATGTCAAGCGGCATCAGCGAGAGTAGCGGAAGCGGCAGCGGTAGCGCGTCCTCCCAGCTGCAGAATCGCGACTTCAAGATCATCCTCGACGTAAAGTCCGGCGGGCTTCAGGTGACTGTGCATCTCGTGGCGCCTACTATGCAGGTGAGTCGCGCGTAAATGAAAGGCGCGGACCGGAAGACTCGGGAGGACTCGGTAAAATGATGATAATTAAGAGACAATACGCGCGCGAGCATGACGCGACTAATGAAGCTATTGAGCGACGGAATCCGTCCCGTAGGAAAAAGCCGCTTGGATCAGCGACATCAGCCAGTGCATGGACAACGTTCACTTCAACGACCTGCTCCATGGATCGGACACCAGTTCCGTCACGATGCCGCAGTCCATCAAGAACGACCCGAAACTCTTCAAGGACGACGTGGACATACGGTTCAGTCGTACCTTGAATTCGTGCAAGGTACCGCAGATCCGTTCCGCCACGCCGGAACGTCTGCTGCAGCGCTTGACGGATCTGCGATTCCTCAGCATCGACTTCCTCAACACGTTTCTGCTGACGTTCCGGGTGTTCACCGACGGCGTCACCGTGCTGGAGGCTCTCAAGAAAGTGTTCTACGAGGCTGAGCCGCCGGACGCGCCGATGCCTACCGGATCGCTCGTGTGAGTAAAATGAAACGGTAACGCGCGCCTGTCAGCCTCGTCTGCATGGACGAATAATTGTAATTTTGATGATCAGCACACGTTAGTCGCGAATTCTCCGGACTATCGGGCCATCCCGACATTTTAACTCGGCATCAGCCCTGCAAATCCCATCGAACTCGAAAGGCTGATGAAGAATCAAATATCTCGAGACAGAACATTATAAATTGTTGTCCTAACTTGATCGTCGCAAATGTTTCTTTATCATTTTCTTCGCGTTGAAAAAACTCGGAAAAACACGTTTTAAAGAATTTTAAGAATTTTTTAATATCCGACTATTTCAATATGCTATTTCGTTTAATGTTCATCCTTAATTCAAGTAATACTTTACCCGCAGTCAAATAAATTGTATGGTTAACACGCATACATACATACATTGCTTATTGACGTTACGAAAAGATGATATTTAAATCGAATGTTGAAATAACCGAATATTAAATAATTCCAAAATGTCTTCTTTAACTTTAAGGCACAAAAGAGGGTTAATTCCAGACGAAATTTTGTTTGCTCCTCAAATGAAGAGAAAATAGAAGCGAAGGGTCTGAGATGGAAAGGAAAACACGTTCGGGGCTCCCGCCATCGATCGCCACTTCGCTAACCTCAGTGTTCACGTAGACATCGTGTGATGCGTTTTTAAAGTTCTTTTTAGGGTTCTCAGAGCCATGACATGTACTCTTGCGAAAGTTTTATCATATAATAAGAACGTATTTGTATGTGTCAGTTTTATATCCCAAACTTATTTTTGATGTAAGTGCACGATTAAAATAATTTATCGTGTACTTTCATCTTACGTAGAACTCACTTATTTCCGAACATGACGCTCGACTCGGAACGCGACGCACTCGAAAAGTAAAAGATGTTACGTTTTCAAGAAAAATTACGAGTTATCATATCATTAAATCTTGTTACATGGCAACGTTAGTCCAGTTCAATAACAACTGTAGTTGGTGAGTGCTCTTACATTTAATTGGAGTATATTTTCAGATCTAAAAAAATGTACCAATCGAATACAAGAATTCCGTCACTAATTACGTGGTTACTAAACCGGATTAACGTTGCCGTGTAAATATAATCATCAATATAATCATAAAATATTATATTAATATAGTAACCGTTAAATATTCAATGTCATTGACTCATATGTAAAAACAGCGTTATTATATTTCTATTTTAGATCACTGGACGTGTTAGGAGCATCCGCGGGCGAGAGCCAATTACAATTAGAAGACCGAAGGAGAAGTAGTTTCTCACCTAGACGGACAAGCGGTGCGAGCTCAGTCTCAGGTACGTCAAGCTCGGATTCCGTCGATTTGGAGTTACATTAACTCTCAATATACCATCACTGGCTTTCAGAAGTTTTCAGAAATTTTCAGAAGAAAGAACAAAGAGGAAAACCTTAATTTTTTTAATTTTACCTGTCTTTTTTAATAGAATAAATAAATATTTGAATTCAATTAATACAAGATGGCACACCGAAAGTTGACGACGGCGTCGTGATTAATTGCTCGTCGATTTCGATTAACATCGATTGATACTCGTTTGTCGTTCTTTACCTGCGTAGGATACGGATCAGAAGTGAGTGCTGCGGACTGTCGGGAAACCAGGTCTCACGGTTCCTTCGATGCTAACGTGGGTGGACTGAATTCAAAAAGTCATTGGCGATCCGGTTACAGAAAGTGTGAGTACTTCACGAGAATATCGTGCTTCGTAATATTACCGACGTAGCGACTCGACCGAAAATCTCTAAATTGCGACGTAAATTCGCTGAATATGTTCGAACGAGAATTTACGTGCGTCATCGGAGGATACTAATGTCAGAGGATGGAGTTTCTCGCGGGCGGTATGAATATAAAAAAAAATATATATATATATATATATTCTTATTTTTTGCCTACGTATATATGTATATATATGGTGCTATTGTTCCCATCGAAAAAACAAAATTGGAAAATGTTAAAACATGCAATATAAATGTTTGCATGAATGAAATACGCAGTGCGTTAACGGTTCGACGGTAACAAAATTCATTAATATTTTGCTTCTGCAGCTGACTCGTGTTTTACATTTTTCTACTCCTGTCGTGTGATGGGCGTAACGGTATTTTCGTATAGACACATATTTCGTTAAGCCACATACGTTATTATGAAATAACGTTATTGATAACGCTTGTACGAGCACACCATTATGAGGAGATGCGATTTAGAAAAGAATATATCTGTTTTATTTAGTGGAAGAGGAACAATCACTCGGTCTGATCTCCGAGACCCCGATCA
The DNA here is from genome assembly GCF_001313825.1 of Dinoponera quadriceps. Lineage (NCBI taxonomy): Eukaryota > Metazoa > Arthropoda > Insecta > Hymenoptera > Formicidae > Dinoponera > Dinoponera quadriceps. The sequence goes on along the minus strand of NW_014557287.1, from coordinate 1,553,266 downwards.
TCAAAAGTCCTACGTCGCAGACATCGAGTCCATCCACCGCGTCGCAATCCCCGATCACGCCACGTAAGATCAGTATTCGCGTGGACAAGGAGTCCGAGAGCGACGGATGTCACCTAACGATACCAAAAGTGATCGCTGTGTCGTCCAGCTCCGAGACACTCACAGGTACAATCGAGGATCGACATCTATGTCTTCAGTATTCCACAAAATTTCGCGAAAAATCGTCGGTCGCGTGATTAAATTAAATGCAAATTCAAACGAAATTCTTCGAGAAGGACTTTTCCAACCAATCGTAAACGCAATCACAATGTCTTGTGAAATGGTAATTGAACAGTAATGATGCACAAACAAAATAACAAAAGTATAATAATATATTATATTAGAATTATGTAATGTGTTATGGTAAGAGGATACGCGCAATAAGAAATAAAATGAGTGAAATCTTGCGAATTTCGTCGCTGATTATATCGAGATTTTCGAGAGTATCGCTAATATAGACGAGCGATTTGGAAAACAAGATATTACAGTAATCAGCGCGCCATCCTCGCCGAGCAACTTAAGCTCCGTGACGCTAATCGGCTCGACGGGTTCCGGATCCGGGTCGGATCCGAGTCCTCAGGAAGGAGGTACATATTCCCGCGGTATTTCAGAGGAGACCGACACGCCCGTGGCAACGTCGGAGGACAGCCCGAGAGGTACGATTTTCAACTTCGCGAATTATTGATCCGCGTGATGAATTTTTCTTCCCCGGGAGGAAAATAAGAGGAAGCAGAAAAGGAAGTGACGAGGAGCTCTGACGAGACGCACACGCGCGCGTACGAAATCAATGTTGCAGAGATACAATTCACCTACGACACACCGACACAGTCGATCGATAAGCCGGACACGCCGACGAAAACGCCGGGTTCTCCGGCGAGCGAGGCGACCGAAGCGAGCAAAGAAGGGAAAGCTACGACGGACGACGAGAACAGCGAATCCTCCCCTCGGCGGGTCAGTCAACCGGCGCAGACGAGTCAACAATATTCGGAGCACAGGGCATCTATCGCCTCCGCTCCGCCGTGCACTACGAGGAGGGGCTCGATCTCCACCATAACCGGAGTATGTGTGATGATAAAAACGTTCGTCGTCGGCTGTATTTACCGAAAGAATTCACGAACTAAATCGCAAACGCTTGCCCGAGATTAACAATTCCACCACGAGGCGACACGCGACCGCACGAATTCGCGTCCCTGATGTCGCGATTATTTTTGCAGAATTATTGGGCGAGCCGGCGATCGATGCAGGAGGACATCTCGCAGCAGAGCAACTATCAGCACGACGCTCAACAGGTCTCCGGTAAAGCAGGCGTGGTGATCACGAGCTTCCGCCAGAGTCACCGAAGGTACGTCTCTCGACGATTCTGATCTCTACGCGTGGCCTCTCGCCGTGTTATGTATCGTGTCTATCGGATTTAGAGACGTGTTCGTGTATCGATAAAAATTATCTCTATTTCGTTTCTCGGTATATCGGTTGCTGAATGTTGAATGCCGTAAACGGCGACTTCTGCTTACTAACGCATGAGAGCTTCTTCTCGATATCATCGTTTTATTTTTCTCAGACTTGTAATTACTTGTTGACTTACTTTTAGAGAGAGGAATTGTGGATAGGGGAGTTTCAGAGGGAAAGAGAAAGATGTCGCGTATATTCGGTATCTTGCGATAGTTTAGCTCGTAAGATAGTGGAAAATTCCTACTTGCCTTCGTAGCGGAACGTGTGTACATCTGAAATGCAAATTCCTCGCTCTGTGTGCAAAAGTATCTGTTTCCGCAAGATCCGCTCTGCCGCGAGAGTTCTACATAGTCGTACTCGAGTATCGTAACGATCTGCGTACGTGTATCGAGGGAATTGTAAATATACTGTAAATATATTTGAATTATATCTCCATATCTCGCTGAAACCATCTTAGAAGTAATATAGAACATTTCTCTTACCGACGATTTGTCCTTTCTCTGAGTAACTTGTAAATATTCTTATTATTCTATTCTACTCTTATTTTTCTCGCATCTCACAAGTTTACGACATAACAATAGAGCGGTGTACGATGCGAAAGGTCGCCACCCGATTCGTAACTTTTGCTCCATTTCGTCCGACTAATTATACATATTTATATATATTTAAATATATATATATATATATATATATATATACATACATATATAGATTTTTGTCGCCATCTTCGAGACTGAAGTGGTCCCTTTAATCAGGAAAATACTTCCGCTGCCGTTTCTACTCAACTGTATTTCATGTATTGTTTTGTGTCATTCATAGCATTGGACCTGAACCTATCTGGTAAGTGGGCTCATTTTGAAGACATCATTATCCACTTGTTGCTTGCGGCATGGCAACGGAACCCTCGCTCCTCCGCTTGCGATTATCTTTAGACAACACCTGAACGTGTCCTGTGCCTCTGTGTGCCACGAGATCTCTGCTCTCTATTGTTCGTCTATAAACTTGAACCGTCAGTCACAACGATCATCCCGACACCCTTACACGCGACGCTTGTCTCCCCCCGCCCTCGTCCGTCCCTTCGATCAGTCGTGACCGATTGATTTCGTTCACTCTCACCACGACATCTCATCCGGTCTTACTACCTGATCGCCTGATAGAATGCACTATAGCGAAGAAGAGTGTGAATGGACCGAACGAAATAGAAATAGTTTTTACCCGATAGAGCCGCCTTTGTGTCATTTTACGTGAGTGCTTTATTAGTGCTGGATATTCCGAGCAAGCAGGATTGCGACCGGAGTAATTCACGAAGTGAGTTCGAGCATCGACTCCCCGCGCGATCCTGTGTGCCCTTTGACTACGAATGGAGCGACGATCCGGACGGTCGCCTCGCGTCCGCGCGGCATCGAGATCGAACTCGTCGGAATTACGCCAGTTTCAATCCCCGTTCCAAATACACTATACTATACTTATGTATTTCGTAGCGAACACGATAGTGAGACTAGCAAATAGAAGGTACTGTCTACACCGCTGACTTGCCGATGATCTAGAACTTGTTAGCGAATCGAGATGCACATTAGACTTTACTCGCTTGAATCATTCGCGGGAGTGATTTAGAGGGGCGATGCAACGTAGAGCGTAGAGCGAACGCGTAGACCGATGTGGTAATGATAATAACCGAGATGAAAACATAACTCTCTCGAGTCGATTCCGATTTTAATTGACGAACGCGCGCGACTACCCCTTCGATATCTCTCTCAAGTCTAAAGTTAGTCCTCCCCCTCCCCCCAAACGCAGGAGCAGCACCTCCACGGCCGCGGCCGCGTTCGCAATCGCGACCTCCGCCTCGAGTAATCCGCCCGACAAAGGACCCACGAGCGACAGCAACAACCGCAGCGGCTCGTGCCGCGACAAGAACAGGCGGAAGGAATCGGTGATGTCGACCGCAGCGACGATGAGGGTGCTCAACGTGCTGCGGCACTGGGTGTCCAAGCACCCGCAGGACTTCGAGCTGGATCAGAAACTGAAGAATCTGACGATCGAGTTCCTGGAGGACATCATTTACAGCCCCAACCTGCTGCCGGCTGAACACAAAGCGGCCAGCCAACTACTCAGACTGCTCACCAAAGAGGAGCAAGAGAACAGCAAGATCGACTTGGACAAGCTGCTGGCGCCGCCGACGGTAAGCGACGAGACAGGCTCTCGTTCCGCTTGTATATTCGATATTGTACTCCGCACTTCTTCCGAAAAGAACAAAAGAAAAAGTACTTCGACATTTCGTTCTAAAATACTTGCGATTAACGGTATGTTATATCAAATGGTAATTGCAAGATAAGATGAATTTGAAGAAAGAGGGAAGATGTATTTTTTCTTCGTCCGTTAAGAGACTTTTAAGAAAGAATAATAATGAGATATACGTCAATGATAATGAGATACGTATCAATCTTTACAAATAGTTCGAACTCTCCAACTCTGCAAACTCGAGGAGGGAGCTCACAAACTAAAAGTAGGTCAGACGTATTCTGATAGTATATCGAGGGATGAAGAAATGCTTCGATATCTCAGACTGAAGTTTCCCAACGTCTGATTGAATTCAATTGAAATGTACTAAAGGACATTGAAAATGCCCCACTTGGAAGGATATATCGAATGGGCTGAAACTTGATGAACAGAGAGACAGAAGATTCGAAAGCAAGTGATCCCAGTTCATTGGCAACACAACCATGGGTTTATGCGTGTAACTTTGAGCCCAATCTTAGATTGATCCTTTTCGGTGGGGCATCTTCAACGTCCCTTGGTATATTTGGGGTTTTTCCAAATCGACTAACGCTTTACCGACGAATTCCATTCAGATTCAGAGCAAAGAGAGCATCGAGACGCTGTCCGCGCTCGAGATCGCGGAGCAGATGACGTATCTGGATCATCAGATATTCGTGTCCATCACCAGCGAGTAAGTAACGAGTCACCGATTCCCACCGTGAATCGTTTTAATCACACGAGAATTCGCTTCGCAGAGAATTCCTCGGGCAAGCATGGATGAAGACGGACAAAGCGATCCGCGCGCGTCACATCCTCCTGATGACAAAGAGATTCAACGAGGTGTCGCAATTAGTGGTCTCCGAGATTATTCGTCGATCTAATATGTCGGCCAGAGTGTCGGCTATCGAGAAGTGGACCGCGGTGGCCGATATCAACAGAGTGTTACACAATTACAACGGTGTGCTGCAAATTTGCGCGGCGTTCACGAACAGCAGCGTATATAGGCTAAAGAAAACTTGGGAGAAAGTCCCGAAAACGGTAAGTCAACGGTCTAATCTCAGGTGTTCAACCGGTCGATTAATATCTAAAGCGAACTCATCGTTGATAATTAATTCACGGTATTCTACTTAAAAATTCAAAGCCGATACTTTTAATTAAGTACAACTTTATTCCCTTCGTCCTTTTGGGCGGCAGAAAGTCATCGGAGAAGAAACGGAAAAATAAATTTACGGACGAATAATGAATTTCTCGTGATTTTTCTTGTTCGTATTATGGCGAAAGGTCATCGAGAAAAGTGCGAAAGAAATGAGAAAAATCAAGTAGTCGTCAAGTTATCCCTAACTATAAAGGCAAGCGGGGCTTTGAATTAATCGTGAAAGTCGCTACGAACTTATCGAACAATCCTATATTATCCACCGTTACATTAAAAGGAATAAATATTCGAATCTATCGTGACTGTCGTTAATTTCCAGACGAAGCAGACGATAGAGAGATTGCAGCACGTCGTCTCGTCTGACGGACGCTTCAGAAATTTGCGGGACGCCCTGCATCGCTGCGATCCACCCTGCATCCCTTACTTGGGTCTCTACCTCACCGATCTCTCGTTCATCGAGGAGGGTACTCCGAACTTAACCGAGGACGGTCTTCTCAATTTCTCCAAAATGCGAATGGTGAATGTTTCGTGATTTTTCCCACCCGTACCAATGTTACTTCTCCCCTTTTTAAAGGAGTTTCGCGTTTCCTTGCTGACTGAACATTCCGTTCATTCGTTACAGATCGCTCATGTGATCCGCGAGATACGACACTTCCAGCAAACGCCGTACAAGATCGAATTGATCCCGAAGGTGAGCAACTATTTGCTGGACACGTCGCTTCTACTGAACGAGAAGGATCTGTATCGCATGTCCTTAGACATCGAGCCCAGGACATCCAGATTGAGCAGCTCGACTATAATCGGTGTGCCGCCCTCGGTCAGCCAAGCGTCCATGAAGTAAGCTCGTTTCGCCGTTTCGAGCGAACGAACGAATGAACGAATGAACGAACGAACGAACAAACGAACGAACAAAAGAACGAAAGAAGAATGAAAGGGAAAATGAAAACCGACGAGCGAGATGATAGGAAAGAAGATCCAAGATCGAAAAGTAGTAAATATCCGTCGCGCGCGCGGCCAATTATTCGATTGCGAACGCGACTCGCCGTGTTTACAGCCCCGTCCACTCTTTCTGTCCACTTCAGTTGCGCTGTCGGCTTGTGACGCGATCTTCGACGTTCGCTTCTGTTGCCGTCTTTTTGCGTCTACGTTTCGCGAGGTATTTACGTAAGCTCCTAGACAAGTAAGATCAACGGGGATCTCATCGTCGCAAAGAATCGGCCTCTCAGCCTCTTTCGCGGGTAGGAACTTGTCACGTTCGCTTGGGACAGACGTGTGTGATCGCGATGAGCGAAATTACGTTTCGGGTGAATCTTCGCTGGGTTGCTGAAATTACCGCCTTTCGATTATTTTATTATCGTTGTTCTTGTTTTCAAAAAATCTCGCAAACATTTTGCGACGAACAGTTCCGAGTCGTTCCTTTCCCCGAAGATATAAACTGAAATGTTTACCAAACGTCATGCACAAATTCATAAAGCACGCGGCATTAACTTGGAAACTGAATTAGGCGTTTAACGATAACATTGGATGATAAAGTGGATACCGTAGATTAAGGAAGAAGTAAATGCGCTTGATTAAAAATACGATCGAAGGTAACAGTGTTATTTTATTACTAAATGCCACTAAAAATTCCTAATTTTTTTTCCGATGTAGTTTCAAATCATTCGAGAATTTCTTTGGATTAAGAACAATGATAACGAAATAATCAGTAACGAGCAGAAACGAACAAATATTTTCTCGTAATAACGTAATATGTTCCTCTCCTTGTGCATTTCGAATGTCGTTATCTTGTGTGTCGCGTGTATCGTCCTGTGCATAGAAAAAAAAAAAAAAGAAACCAAAAATAATTCGGAGCTCATAAATGTGGGCTGGGGTTTCATTTGTCTGATAAATTGTGCGCGATGCGTGTCGTCGCGAACGATCCGAATTTTTTACAAGACGGAGAATGCTCTGTTAACACCGACGTGATGATCGTTGGCGAGGGCGCAGAGTCACCGTCGCTGATTTTCATTTAGCGCCGCTCAATCGAGCCAGTATTACTACGCGAGACATGTAAGCGTGTAACTCAAGTAGTTGTTCAGATGAGTATCTTTAAGAGAACAAATGAAAAACGTGGGAGTCGATTGAAGATTGTATCTTGACAATCAGTAGAGTAAAGATAACGTTGTTTTTCGTTTACTCCGATTATCGTTATACGAGCATCAAAGCAACTCGTTTGTCAAGCGACAAAACCTATTCTTCCGCGTTCATAGCAATCTTTTTCTAAAATGCTATTTTATATATATATCACACACGAATGATAATCATATTTTACGAGTTGCAATATCTTATTTTTTATATTATTCTACTATATTTCATGTCCATTACATTTTACTACTAATTATATAATATTTTTATAGCTTCACTATTTTTTTATATTATTCTATTATATTTTATATATATTTATATATCTATTTATATGTTTCATGCTTCTTATGTTTTTATATTATGTTAAATATATGTTTTATTTTTGTACGAAATATTTTACCGCCTTACTGTTTATTTATTTATGTGCTGCCTGTATTATCAATATCGTTGACGTTAAACACTTCTGATTCATTCTAACTGTAAGAACAATAGTTTTAATTGCTGAAGCTCTGAGTTTTCTCCGTGTTTGTTAAGCGAGATATGAATCTTATACAGAGGCTACACATATCAACTATATTTGATATATTCCAAACAACGGTCGACCGCCTCTATATTTTTATTCGATATTTATATCTATATAAAATAACACGACCAGTGGAAGAGAGAGAGAGAGAGAGAGAGAAAGGAGGTAATTCTCGGAGAGAGAACCGTGGTTCTGTTGATGAAGAGGCGGGTCCTTGAAAGAAAAATTTGTATACACATATATTATATATATACATGTACACGTGCATCTCTCTCTATATTTTTAACCTTACGTTTACGAAAGGTATCAAGAAATCATTCTTCGTATATACGCGATTTTCTTGCCGGCAATGTCGCTAAATTTTATTGAACGCGCAATACATAAGAAAACCCCGAAATTCTCAGACGCATCTCCACACCCGCAAGCGCGAAATTAAGCCGACGTTCCCTGCGGGACGCGCACGACATCACGATCCTTTCGACCTTGACGCGGCAAATCATGGCGTGCGGACCACACGTTTTCCGATCCAAACGAAATACGTTATTCACACGGCATGAAGTATATCGCCTTTCGAGAAGGCGATGAGTAAAACCTCAGATGCTCGCATCCCCGACAGGCACGAGCGGTGCATTTTAACCCTCTAATAGCAAGATGGATTTTCAACGTATCCAAGAAAGTGGGGTTGGATCCGACCCGGTGCTCGGTTTTGTTCACTTTTCATATATTCAATGTACAAAATGGGCAAAGGAAGTGAATAATAACATGAAACATTTCTTAAGAAAAAACAATGCGCGCGCTGTAAAATAAACGAAGCCGTGGGGTCAATTTGACCCCGCTTTACCGTTAGAGGGTTAAAGATCGACTGCGCGGATCGCCGCGAGGAAAGCACCCGACGAAAACACCCGGTGGTAAACTTCACCGTCGACACGGTGCTTTCTTATTCATGCGGGTATCTTCTTCGTTCGCGAAAGATTAAGGAAAGGGGAGAAGGGGGAGGGAGGAGGGCAAGACGTCTCGACACTTGCGTCCTCTTTACGCGAATCTCCGCGCCGTCGTTTTCGCATCTGCGCCGCTCGACGATGACGACGTTGCGACCAATTAATTGTAAATATCGAACCCGTTGCTCTTGCCGAATTATGGTTGCCGTTAAAAGTCGATTCGACTATAATCACCGGGTGATCCGCAGACCATGTGTGCGCCTCACGCCTTCGGAAAGTATCGCTTATGATTTGCGCGCTATTCCGGCGTCTTTCGGTATATGTGATACTGTTACTCGTAGACATAGAGTACAGAGAAACCGGAGGTGAGCGCTTCTCGACTCGCATGATTGATCCGCGCACGATCGTTCGCCACGAGGACGGTTCTACCCCGAAAGCAAATTCGACCCGATCTACCCTCCGAAATTGAATTCAGACATCTGTTCCGGAGCGCGAGATTTTCACACTCGGACATATTTTATCGCTAAATCAACGCAGGGACAGATCGAACATGCGCGTCGGGATCCACTCGAGTCCGGTGTTTTAATTGACGCGAGATTAAACACACGAGCAACGTTGAGCGTTCGTTGCGAGGTCGAGAGAGTTATTCCGGGATCTTGTGTTCACTTGTAGATTCTTTTGATATATACTACGAAGTGTCTAATGTGCGAGGAAACAAGTATTCTCCATCGAAAGTTCAAAGAGATGCGTTAGCGCGAGAAGGAAGAAAGGGAGAGATGGGGAGGAGGAGGAAGGAGGTGAAGGATGATAGAGAGTTTGCGAACGCGTTCGCAGGTGATTTTACAAATTAGACGGAGCATATCACTGTCGCAATCAATATCGTAATAATTACCGACGCCCCCTTAGTATTTCCGAGTATTCCTGTTCGCTCAAGCGGCTATAAAATTTCGAAATATTCGTCGTTATTGCGTGTGATACTCTCGGTGTAGATCGACAACTGATCTTCTATTTTCTCCGAGAAATCGAACGGATACGGCACGGAACGGCCGTCCGTTGTAGTTTTTTTTTTTTTTAAACGATTGAAGATACGACCGTGGAGCGAACAAGTGGTAGAAGTCAATATATGGCGCGTCGCCGAGAAACTCGAATCCTTTTCGAACCTCTTCTGGAGCGCGAGATTTTCATATCCGACAATGTTTGTATCTTCGAAGCTTCGGAATCCTCCAACGGAATTTTATTCTATTAGTGCGGCGGGAGCAAAGTTAGATATTGGAAAACTCCAGGTTTGTACCGTAAATTTCGAGTGTTCAGGATTCTCAAGAAAAACAAAAACATTGCAAGAAACATAAATTAATTTCTGTAAGCACTTTCTAAATTTGAATTCAGAGAGTAATTTTTTCATTTGAATTCGAACGAGAAACTGACATTAGTCGTTTCACGGTGCCCAAGAAGAATTTGAATGGTCAAAAAATATTTTAGTCGGTTTCCGTCGTGCCGATTCGGTGCATGGGATTTTCGCTCCGTGGCCCTACTTTCAATCGTTCTCAAAAAGATAGCGATGAACGGTCGTTTTGGACCATCTCGTACATGTATACAGCTACCTCGCGATTTCATTCCGACGGCGCAATGCCGCTCTCCTCTCCGTGATTTGAAAGCCAATTCCCTTTACGGCTTTGTTGTTTTATCGTCGCGAAAGATCCAAGGGTGGGCAACGCGCGGCCTTTCTTGTTAAAACGACGAAAGATGTCTCGTGAAGTACATATTTGAAATAATAATATATATTAGCGATTTCTCACGTCTAAATTCAGTACACGAGGTACACGACAATTAACTGCATTCTCGGCGATATGCTTTTCGAGGGGAGAAAGCACACGGAATTTCTCCTAAAATAGGAGATTTCGAATTAAGAGGCTCAGGCTAACCGATCGAATCGATGTTAAATTTATTATATTCTTCACCGAAGAGTAGCGTGATTCGTAAGACAGCTTCCAAAGAGTAGCACAATTCAAATGAGGTTGCCCACCTCTGATCCAAGCCTTGTGCCAATTTACGGGAAGTTTGGGCGACAAGCGACAGTCGATTGTATCGACAATCTTTATTAGAATATATAATATAATTGTAATTGGCAGCTCCGTGTCCTTCTCTTAGATTATAATCCAGACTGCGATAGGCAGCGCTAAGGAAAGAATATTGAGACATTTTACAAGCAACGTTACTGGACTTCAAATGCGAACGACTCGGAAAGATGTTAGAAAGCTGATACATTCCTTAGCATTATCTGTCGTAACTCAGATTACAATCCAGGAGATTATAGTAGAGACCCTCCGTCCCTACGGAAGGTTTGTACAATTCAGTATGCACTTTAACGTGTATTCGTTTGCCGTAGATCACGTCGTATAGCATGGAAGAATATTTTCTAACTAGGGTGTACAAAGATAGAATGTTATACGATCGGCTAACGTGTCCTACGAGTTACCGTTTCGACGATTTTCAGCCATTCTTAGATTATAATCCGATGGATCGTTACACAAAGTAGAACGTAATTCGTTATTTCCGGAGTATTCCCGCTATCCTACGGAGATCTCACAGTTACGTTTCATTTTTGACACGTAGCGACGCGCCGTATTGAACGTATTTAATCAATCGAGTATCAACCAAGTATCTACGTATCGTTATACGACTTTTCACGCGATCATTCGACGATTAGTCGCCGCTTTGATTATCATAGTTGGTGCAACTTGCTGACATCAGGATTTTCATGTTCAATTCAATGTAACATTCTCAACCTCACTTTATCCATTTTTGATTGCCGCAAATTTTTTATACGATTATTTCCACAGGATACACGTCTTCACGCGGTGACTCGAGGATTAATCGCCGCTTCAATTATTAACTGGCGCAACTTTTTTGATATCGGTATCTCTTTTCACTTGAACATAATAATTTATTCGAAGATTTTCAACCTCTTAACACTGAACTCCGTTAATTTCAACGTGACGTCACATATCAAGGATCAATACTTATTTTAAATTACGAATATTGAAGGAAGGAATCGATAATTTTGGGATTCTATTTCGTCGTTCGCCGCGCGTATCATCTCTCGAGATTATCACGCGCGATGAAGGAGTCTGGAGAAGTTGGCCGAGTTAGCTTCATTGAACTTCAATCCTCAATGATTATTTTTGGAAAACGTTCCGAAAATTGTTTGGGTTCCCGCTCTGCCGAAGTCGGCATGAATATAATACTAAAATCACAGCATGACCTTTCAGTAGTCATCGACGCTATTAGACAATTATTTGAAAACGAAGCGTACACTGAGAAGAATTCCCATCGGACAAACCGATTAAATGATGTATCTGATTGTTATGTTTATTGTAATTTTTATTGCCATTGCAATCGATCGGATATATTCATTTGTTACTTTCTAACTGAATTATCAGACATGATCGAACATTTCTTTCTCAGTATATCCGCAATGAATTTCTTCGCACGCGTGCTTATAAGGAAGCACACAGACGCCTGGTATACATTTTTCGACGATTCTTCGCCGACGACTTCTCCTGATTTGTTTAAAAAAGCCTTTTATTTCCTGACGAACGTTCTACGCCGGAGGAGACCCTGTTTCCTGGCAAGCATCCTGCCCCGAAGAAGATCCTTGGACATCTATCTCGTTACCTCTCTCATTACCGCGCTTCATCAGTGTCAATATTATGTCCCGTAAATTCACTTAGAGAGTTTTGAACCTTCTCAACGTCTACACGAAAAACTATATCCTTGGATATATTCTTCCGCTCTCTGGCTAACACTATCTCGGACCTAACTACATTACTAATCCTAAATGATGTTGTATCTGGCTGATCTCCGTACAATAATAAAGCTAGTGGCCGGTGCATTGAATATTTGAAGTGATTCGTTTGTGAGCGCATTAGAATTTGCAGTTGCGTTCTTTCGCAACAGATTAATATAATTTTCGCGATCGCGATCACACATAACAAATGCGCATCAACCATCCGGCGATACAGTGCAGGTTCTGTTGATTATGAGTCAACTTGAATAAATCCCTTGTATTATAAATCGCACCGTGAAACTGGGTCACTGGGGAACCGAAGAGTCCGCGGTTTGTGTCAGTCCGGCCGTCGTTTAACGGCCTGACTGCTGCTGAATAATTTCCATTAATTATACAGAGTTTACACACAGAAGCTTAATTGATTATTGAATTACTAAAAATACAGCAAATGTAATTCGAGAGGTTGCATCGCAAACTTATTTCAGGTTTTTATTAGTGTAATTAATTTTCCAGATGAAATTATCCTTCATACGCGATTTAGTGGAATAATTTCTTCTACTGAAATATGAATAAACGGATCCGTTAAAAACTCATTACCATTAAATAAAACACTGACAAGCGAATTTGTACATCTCCTACAATGAGACTCGTTTCGATCGTTGACGAGACAAATTGGCACAATTGACAGTCGTCATTCACCGAATTGGACATTTTTAAAGACCGCTTGGGGATTTTTCTATTTAAATCTTTGTATATCGCGGATCTCGCTGTCAATGCAGCGATTGCTAATTTGACGTGAGCCACCGATTCTTCGGTCGGATAGACGACCTATTTACACGGGGTGATTTATAATACAAAGGATCTTAACTTGACTCATATTCGACGGAGGCTGCTTTGCATTAGCCGATGGGAGTGCAGTGTTAACGTGCGTTCATTATGCGCGCACAATCGTGAAATTTATATTAATCGTCGAGGATACACGGTTAAGCGAAGCAGACACGCGCAACTTTTCCGATCCTTTTCTGGAGAAATCGCGCGGCGAACGTTCGGAGAATAGAAATTCCAAATTACATCAGTCCTTCTCTCGATATTTGCAGTCCAACATAAACATTAATCTTTCCGGGGCGTTCCGTTGGAATTAGCGGAGTTAAGCGTTAAAGTAATCGGCAGGTAACATTCGTCGTCTCTAATCACGATTAATGGTCTTTCAACTTCCGTGAACGTAATTGTCGTTAAAAGCTATGATATAATCATTACGGCTAGTTGTAGGTACTGCAAAGTACCGTCTAAACCAAAGTACCTCGTTCCTTAATGTCGTTGCGGCACTATAGTTGCATGTCGTGCGCGAGTGTATGTTTGCCCGAATGTGCGCGTGCACGTGCGCGCGCGTGTGTGTACGTGTGTGTATGTTTAACCTCTTCGATCGGAATTACTTCGCGACGACGACGTAGAATTCAATCGGTCTGAATCGTCAATTGCGATCACTTTTAATACGATAAGATTCCACCTTTCTCCTGCGGGACAAACGACGAGTATAAACGACGAGAAGAAGGAGTACTTATCTCGGTAAGCGTAAGCGTAACCGAGGAAGAGAGCAAGACTTGTAAAGATTTTCACTCGTTTCTCTATTATGATGCACAAATCAACGACGGAAATGCAAGCGCAAAGTTGAACGAACCGAACGATCCGACGAAAGTTACAATCCCTTCGACTCGCTACCTTGCGGAAACATTCGATGATATCGTTATACGCGGTTCAGCGTCCGGAAAAAAAATGATCGAGAATCTCCCGAGGCAATTAATTCCATTCTCGGCGGCAAATCTCTCGAGCGGTCGAGAAAACTTACGCCGCACCTTTACGTCCGAATGAAAAGTCACGGTGATATTTTCAGAAAACGCGAAGTACAGCGTTCAGAGAATACAATAAGTATGAGAGAGCGAGGAAGGATTTCGGGATTCTTTCTCGGCCATTTCTGGTTATACGGGTTAAGTGCGTACGAAAGGTTGAAGAGATTCGCGATAGAGAGAATTTTCGGTAGGGAAATATCGTACGCGTGCTTGCCCGCTCGCGCAAGAGTAAAAAGTTTCGCACAATGTTCTCCGTTCTGCTTTTTGAGTAACACTCGAACGCGACTCGCGGTATTGTTGAGGGAGAATGAGTGAGAGCTTTAGAATCCGTGACTTTTTAAGCCCTCGCATACGTATCTCCAGTCGTAACTCTTCGAGTGTCTTCGATATCTGCGATGTTCTACTTGGTGGCGGACTTTCTCACTTCTCCCGTTGCACTCCCGTCGAGAAGCAGAACGATATAGTATGTTCCAGAAAGAAAGGCGCGTAACAAGATCAGAGAATATAATTCCGGAGAATCGCATGCGATTTCACTTAACACGAAACGATAATTGCGTAAAATTCCAAATTTAGTGATTCGGATTCGAAGAATTTCTAACGCGTTGCAAATTTTAAGAGAGACAAAAGAACAAGAAAAGAGAGAGGGGGGACATAAAAAGATTAAAAGGATATTCAAATATCTCTCTCTTTACAATATATCTCCGTCTTCGTGTGGGCAACTTTGCGGATTCATTTCCGGGTTTCTTAATGTTAACAATTCAAGATCCTCATATACAGAGTGTCTCACAATTGCCTCTACCTGCACACGAGCGTTGGCACGGTAATCGTCAGACAGATTCTGTGGACGGATGCTTGATCTCTCTTTGCAACTAGCAGTTATCGTTAATGTACGTTCAAGGCAATATCGGTATCATGCGTGCGTCTGTGTGTGTCTGTGTAAAGTTGCGCATTACGTGTAAGAATCGCGTGTCGATGTGGATATGAGAGAGCGTGCGATGACGTACTGTCTGCCGACTAAATTAAGGAAGTTACTAACCGATCACAAGTCATCAGCTGGTTGTGAGTAAATGTTAACTAAGTATCAACCATATTAAACGTAGAGACTTAAGTGCGCGTGGCGCTGCTCGTTGAACGAACATGATTTTATTCACCGACGTATAAGAGTTACTTTAATGATAATAATCAATTAATCAATCGATCACCACCGTTTCTTTAGAGACGGCCTTTGTTTGTAAAGCATTGTACATAATTCTCACGTATATTTTGCGCACTCAAAACCGAATTATCTGTCAAGCCTCGTCTCATGATACGCCGTGATCTAATCCGAGCTAGTGAAAATCATTTCGCGCAACCGAACAGCCGACTCGCCGCTTTCTCAATACTTTTTTTTTGACATGCAGTATAAATAATGTTATTATCACGATTGTACTATCGCTAATCCTGTTCGGACGAAATCAAAAAAGAAGGTAAAAAGAGAATCACTCGATTGAATTAAAGAAGAGAGTAACGCTAAAATATAGTACGAAAGTTGGAGCCATATAACCTGTTATAAATATTAAAAAATAAATAATATATACATATATATATATATATATATATATATATATATATATATATGCACACAAAGTTTCGCTGTTATCTTTGATTCAATCAGGATTTTAATGTTGTACATGTTTATAAGCTGCTAACAATTAAGTAGCGTGACACGTTCATAATTTCGTTGTTTGGAAAAGAAAAAGAGAGAAAAACAGAGAATGAAAGATAGAGAGAAAATGAGAGAGAGAGAGAGAGAGAGAGTCTGAGGGAAAGAGAGAGAGAGAGAGAGAGAAAAAGAGTAGAAAAAGGAAAATTTAATCTCTATCCTTAATGTTGTAATCGTTAATCCTGTCTATTGTCTATCAAACATTTTATATCTTCGGTCTGTATACATTAAATAGAAAATATTCTTCTGTATATCCCACCTGTGTTTTTATTACATTTCCTCTTATACACACACACACACACACACACACATGTACGCACGCACGCACTCACACGTACACAGATATCAATCGCACGCATGCCTCCTCTTAATATCTTATCGATAAACAATTAACACAGAATGTTTTTTATAAAATATCCGAAAAATGTTATGAATTTTTACGAATATGTTTTTCCTTCGCGTGAGAGAAGCCCGATATATTTTGTGTCGCCGCACACCGCAACGTCGCGAATTCATCCGCTTTTTAAATCGCGTCCTCGTATGCATCTCGTCGACGGCGTATATCTTTCGCGCGGCGCATTAAAACACCATTATCTAATTTCTTTCGGGCGCGCGCCCCCGTTTCCACTCCTCTCCCCCCCCCC
>NW_014557287.1:1511729-1536788 GCF_001313825.1 Dinoponera quadriceps | reverse complement strand
CCCCCCGTCGCGAATATTTACATAGGCCGCGGAAAATAATGAATCTCGGATAATAATCGTCTTAATCGGGTCACGCGGCCGCGCGGCGTCATACTTCATCCGGATTGCCGGCGCGCTTTGGAACAAATTGCTACTTTGCTTACCGAATGCGCGGCTTAATCCAGCGTGTAATTGCGGCGACTAAGTGGATAACGAACCAAGAACCGTAACACTTAATTATCACAGGTGAACACGCGATATTGCAAAGCGGACCGTACACGGGGCACACTCGGTCGCCATTAAACCCGTGGTAAACCCGGGGACCATTTTGGACAGCTTCCGAACTTGCAAGCGGCAACGTATGGCGCGTCCACCGCAACCTTCCACTTTTCCGTACTCGGACTCGTCGCGCCGGCGCGCACGCGAGCGGAAAATTGCACAGCCGCACGCGCAAGCTTCGCGGAGAATCATTTTAAATAATCTCCGGAAAAGAAATATAGGAGAAGTGAGGGAAAGCTAGGTAAGGAGAACAATTTTTAATACATTATATCTAACCTATTTTCGTAACCAAAGGGTGCTTTCTCGTAAATAATAATAACAATTATTATTATATTATTATTAAATGTTTCTCGAACCATTTGCTTAATCATGTCCGCGACTTCTTCGAGGAGCTGCTACCTTTGTCGACAGAGAGCTCGCCGAGAGGCGTTCTCGCGAGGCAACCGAGTCGAAATTAAAGGAGGAGGACGAAGAGCGAGCGCTTCTTCACGTTTGCGCGGAGAACACGAAGGAAGCGCACACGCGTCACTGTTCCGCACGATGTGCGTCTCGCGTCATTATTCGGGACTCGTTAGAAGGAAGCGACGGGTGTGCGAGCGAGCCGCGCGAGGAGACGCGGGACCGACGTATTAATTATCAAAGATTAATGAAGACTTTCTCGAAGGTTCGCACTTCTTTGCGAGCGAGTCCTGTCAATGAGATGGCGGATGCCGCTCGGTCTCTCTCGCGTCACAAGAGCGACGGTGGTACAAAACGCCTCTCCGCCCGTTCGCGCGAACGGCCGCGAACGCTGACGCGCTCCGGTGGCTCTCAGAGTTATTAAAACGATCCATTTACATGCGGACGCGACGGATCCTTTTTCGTTTTCCCGCTCGCCATTCTTGCCTTTCGTTTCCCCTCTCTCCTCTCTCGTCTTCCTCTCGCGCTCCCTCCGCCGAACGACGTCTCGCTCGCTTCCGCGCTCGTCCGTTCCAGCTGATCGCGACGACGGCTGACGCGGCCGACGAGCGAAAAGCGTCGTTTGTCTCACGGATGTCTCGCGACTTCTCCGGCGGATGACGCGCGAGGAAACGTAATCCGCCGCAGGTTCGCCTCCCGCGGGAGACAATAGCTGCTCGTAATCTTTCAACTCGCGGGATGTGCAGACGGAAGGAAGATTGCATCGGTGGAATTGATCGGCAACGCCGTAATTCCGGTGAATCGTTTTGATTCGGCGCATTCGATATTATCGAATATCCGATATCGTTGAATGTTTGAGTCGTTTAAACAGCGTGCACTGTGGTCAGTGATATTGAATCAAGAAAATTTACTCAAATTACGACGCTATCGATCGATTCTATCGGCCCAGTGGCGTTGTTCCCGCGTATATACGAGCGCGCACACGCAGATGCGCGATGCCGCAGCGCGCGTTCACGGTAATAGCGTAATTGCGTGATCGCACGCGGTTGTCGGAGCGAACGATCACGACGGCGTCCGCAGTCTTTTTCTCACACGGCAAATTTCGCGATGTTACTTTCGGCAAACCTTCCCGGCGCCTCACAGGGAGGCGCGACCGATGCGGGTCACGAGGTACCGCGGGGGTTTCGCGATATGTTCGGCGCGGATTTCAGGTACGAATGGAACGGTGTCACGCGACGTGCGAATTTCATTCCCGCCGAACGCGCACACATGAGATAAACGGCGATCGTTCGCGTCGCGTTGCATATTGCATAATTGCTGTACGGACGATCTCGCTCGTTAGACAAATTCGGTCTGATTAACTCGATCGAGGACAACGGCGCGCACGCGAGCTAATTTCACCCGCAGCCGCCGCGGACGCCGTTCGCACGTTCTCCCGCGAAAACGCAAACTGACTGAGTGGAGGTGAAAAGACATCGCGCGCACCGGGGGAGAGTAATAATTTTAAGAATCGCGCGAAATGAAATCGGACGACCGACAGAGAGAGAGAGGGAGAGAGAGAGAGAGAGCTGCACTTAATTAGACAGACGTTAGGATTTCCTCCGACATGAACATACCGAATTTATGATCCAGCTGCGCCCTCCACTCTCTCTTCTTCCCCTCGTTTCTCTCTATCTCTCTCTCTCTCTCTTTCCTTCTCTTTCTTCCTTTTCGAAATCGCCGAGTAATGTTCTCCGCGGAAAATCCCCGCTGTTCGCAAGATGTCAATTCGGGATAAAACTCGATTAAAAATGACATTAACCGCGGAATCGGCGATTTAGACGTTGGACTATCGGCAATTACGAGTGATATCGAATATTTCAATTAAAATCGCTCACGTGCGCCATTAAAATGGGCGATCTAATTTCACACTGAACGATGAACTGCCGTCGAGATATTTTCTTGTCACGTATCAGAATAAAGGAGAAAGAAGGAGAGGGAGAGAGAGAGAGAGAGAGAGAAAGAGGAGGGAGACTTACATTTGTTACCGTATTAAACGCGTAAACGTAAACCGCGGTTCGACGTCGATTACATCGTTGGCTGTCGACCGCGTAATGCTAATGACTCACTTCAGATTCGCGATACCGAATTAATGTCGCCGTTTTGTACACACATTGCGGTCGGGCGAAAACGCGCGTCATGATGATTGAATCGGCCCCCGCGTCGTCATCGATGGAGTCGCGCTCGATTGCGCCGGGAAAGAACCGCACGTTGCGTCGCTCGCAGCGGCGAACCGGCATAATGCTCGTCGACTGCAACGAATCGGCGTCGGTCCGCCGTTCTATTATTTATAACTCGCCTCCATCGCGATAACGTTTCATCGGTAATTATCAGCGTGAGATTATCTCGTGAATATAAACCGCCTATTGTATTGTTAACAATAGCCGATGGAAGCCCGCATTTTAATGTTATGTCAATATTATACCATGGCTGGCCAGTTTTACGCCGGTATCGACGGATCCCACCGGCTTTCCGGTTTTGCGAATACACACACCCACGCATGCCGACGTGTCTGTGCGCGCGTTAAGCGTGGGCGAGCGCGCGGCCGCACACGAAGCCCGTTTCCTTCGCGTATTAAATTACGTTTCCGCGGCGGAAGCTCAAGCGGTAGGAAGTTTTAACGTGGAAATTGCCGAGCGTCGCCGTGAGATATCGGTTCCGCCGCTGCTCGTTGATTTTGCCGCGATAGTCGACCCTAAATCGCCCACCGTCGCCCACCATTCCCGCCATCGGGCGACGTTTCTTCGCTCGAGGCTCGCGGAAAAAAAATCATTTCTCGAGATTCGGAGAGGAACAGAACGAGAGGACGACGTGGAGAGAGAGAGAGAGAGAGAGAGGGGATGTGAGAAGAAAAAATGAAGAAGTTTCTCATAACATTTGCGCGTATTCAGCGCGCTTTTGTAAAAGCGGCAGCGGTAAATGTCGCTGGACCGCGTGTTGTCGGGTAACGAGAACAAATTGGACCATTATTAATTGCAGACGCGACGGCGGGCGCGCGCTTTTAATTAATGCTCTTTTAATTAAGGCCATGATTATGATTCCGTTATAACGGAGCTCGTTTCGCGAGTTCGCGTCGCGCGTGGTATTACGTGGTATTACGAATGTGTGCTACTTTACGGCCCCCCGTAACGCGGCTCCCGTTTTTGCGCTCTTGTTTCGGTTTGATAAGCAATTACGTGTAGACGAATTCTCGAGTATCGCGCGCCACTGGGAGTAATAATAACCGGGAGAAGGGGAGAGGAACGAATGGACGGAGTGATCATTTGTCTTTTCGCGTTGCTTCGATATTGCCGCGATGCAGCGGGGAATCTACCTCGATCGAGTGGCGCTCGAGGTGTTCCGAGTCGGGGATTTCAGTAGCGCGAACGACGATAAATCCGCCGATGGAATACGGCGCTCGATCACGCCGCGTCGATCTTACAAGTGCCCTTCGCGTGAATTCGCAATTTTATCGCGTTCTTTTCTCCTTTGTTTTAATTCTTGAGAGGCGGGATAGAAGTACGGCCCGGTAATTTGTGTATGTGTGTGTGTGTGTGTGTGTGTGAGAGAAAGAGAGATTGCGTTATTTATTATGCGCTCCCTTCAAATCCGACGCAATTATTAAAAATGAGCTCTCGTAAAACTCAGTATTGAGTACGACATTGTGGGATATCCTTCTATGTCCTGATGCAGCTTAAAGAGTTATCGCGAAATGCAAGCCCACCGAAGATTAAGGGCTGGACTTTGATTTTTTATAACGCAATAAATAAGTAATTCGATAACGCAGAGCCTGCAAAGATTAATTCTAAGCCATCGCAATTTCGAGTAATATGGTGATACATGCTCAGAGAGAGAGAGAGAGAGAGAGAGAGAACGAATGGCCGTTGTTAATCCTGTCTGAAAGCGTCGCGCGCACGCGAACAATTAGATATTGCGACGTGGCTGGGCGTCGCGGTGAATAAAATATTTTCGCTCAAACATCGCGCGTTCGCGCGAGTTGCGCATTCGCGGATCGAAATATGATAAATTCAATACGAGTGTCGTCTCGTCGGTGAACGACTCCCCCGCGGGGTTTTGCATAATATACAAAACAAATTCAATGACACGCCGGGCGATTTGGAGAGCTCGCCGTTTGCCCCAAAAAATCCCTCCTCGCGTCCGCTGTGCGACCCCGCATAAAAAGTCGTCGACGATCAATCCGCCGTCTGAAATCTCGACGAGCGCGGAAATTAGAAGGGACACGTTTTTCGAGATGGGGTGCGGGAGAAAAATCCTATGAATAGCCTGCCGATCGATCTGACTAATTTACGAAGCGAGCTTTAATCATCGCGATATGATCCTTCGTGTAATCAGGCGTGTTACATACTCGTGTTTCAGCTTGGAATCAATCCGGCTATGTATAAAATCGAACACAAAGAGAGAGAGAGAAAGAGAGAGAGAGAGAGAGAGAGCTTCGATATTTGATGAATGAATATCTTCAAAGAGACACGCCGCTAGTGATACCTTCGACAACGTTCAAAGCGGACGGTCAAATAAAATTCTTTTAATGATAATCATTCCAATGCCCCTCCTATCCTTTTTTCAGGCATTCGGTTACGTCCAATGACTCGTTAATAACGAGTTTCGAGCGGCGGCCGATCAAACGGAAATTCGATTCGTTCGAGTGGGAGGGCCGCGAGAGCGGAGCCGGCCGGTTTATAGTGTCGACGCTGAATAATCGCATTCGTAACAACTTGTACAACCCGGCGCCGCTTTAGCTTCAATCGGCCGTCACTTATTAACTGAATATTCGGGTCGAGTGCACGGTCGTGGCGATCGCGTGCCGGCGCTCGTGCGTATCAAAATGCCGTCGTACGCAGAGCGCATTTTTCTTCGATGCATTTCGGAACGCGGTTCGCGTTCAATTTGACGGAGAATTTACTCGGTAATTCTCAAGAGACAGGTTCTCTCATTGGATATCGGGATTTCAAAACGCAAAAGGGATGTATTTAAACCGTTTTGTACGAATAAACGTTCAAGGAGAGAATATTTTATAGATCAATATGAGTAAAGTTTGTGAGATCATAGTACGAATTAAGGGTGAACAAAAACAAGATACCAGATCGTTTTATATTTCAATATCGATTAAAGTATTAATTTTGCATTAATTTTGCATATAATATTTATATTTGGATATAATATGTAATATTTATGTTGCTTTTCACCTGGTGTTAAATCAACACAAAAATTTGAGAAGACCGTTTAGGACGTATGAAATGTGTTAAATTTAAACGACAATTTTCACTGAATAGAAGATTTTCAAAAATCAGCTTCTATACAGAGTACGGCATATCTCTTCCCGTGCGCTCATCAGCTCATACAAATTCATTAATTCCTCATTAACTATCGCGGATATCGCAAAATGCGGTATCGGACTTTTTTGTTCACCCCCATTCCATTCTACGCCCTCACGAGCTTTGTCACGAGCTTTATTGATCTGGGATACTCTATATATGTATAGTTCCTTTCCTTGATAAATTTTTTTCAATTTTACACATATTTTCTAGTGACGCAAAAGCAGACTATTAATAGAGTTCCATTCTCGCTAAAAAAAAATGTAGTAAAATTTTAATAATAGACTTCAGTTTAAAATAAAAGTTCTAAAATATAAATGGCACATGTGAAACATGTGAAACATGTGAAATTATAATTAAGACAGAATGTCGATATGTTCCATGGTTACAAAATTCTGCAGTGAGTTTTACTATAAAATTCTCCTCGTCCACATAGGTCGAACAATCCACGTGCGATCGTCGGCGATCAGTGTCCGATTGTTCGACGATTGTTCGCCCTGTTTTTTTCGATCTTTCGACGCATATCCGATTGTCCCGAGA
Organism: Dinoponera quadriceps; assembly: GCF_001313825.1. Lineage (NCBI taxonomy): Eukaryota > Metazoa > Arthropoda > Insecta > Hymenoptera > Formicidae > Dinoponera > Dinoponera quadriceps. The sequence goes on along the minus strand of NW_014557287.1, from coordinate 1,530,240 downwards.
CGAGAAGACGAGATCGTGTCGACGTTACGTTCTCGGTCACGCGCGCGTTTCGGACATATCGCTACTCCGTCGTGTAATCTCTCTGCGAGTAAATTTTCGCGAACTTCCGGGATCTCCCTGTTGTAATTAACGAAATCCTATGTCGATTTCGGAACACGCCGCTGAGCGTGATAATTGAAAATTGGATATTAAAAACTCGACGACCAATCGTACACGCGTTATTATACTCCCCTGAGTGCCGTGCTCCTCGAATGAGATTTGCACGAGAGCGGGAGGAAAATTTGCATTCGTATTTAAAAGAGAGATTCCTCTTTCGTAGCTCTTTTTCACGGTTGCTCCCCGCTGTGCTTTCCACTATTTCCCGCCGTTAACTTCGTTATCGCCGCACGGAGCAAGTCCTATATATAATTTTCTCGTATCCCTGTTAAAAACAACGATACTATTCCGCGCACACGTGATCCCGTGGAAGCGACCGAGTCACTCAACCCTCGATCGAGCGTACGCGGGTCGACGCGCCCCGCTCGCAAATTTTCGATTATCTTGGGGAGCAAGCGGGGCGAAACGCCGCGACACCGTCTGTTCGCGAATTTACGACTAGTCCGACAACGNGGGGGGGGGGGGGGAACGGAGGCGGGAGGTGGACGTAGGACGAAAGGAAGGAGGAAGAGAAGGGGACGAGAGGACGACGTTTACCGCTACATTTGCATAGCAATGTACGAGCGGCACCTCGAAAAACGCGGTCCCCGACCGTTTCGGACAGCCATTTTACGAAAACATTGTATTTACGCGAAAGTAGGACACCTCTCGCGATATTACGCGGGCGCTATAATTTTCTTGTCCCCGGCTAAATGCAAGGCACGTATCGCCGTGCCCGCCTTCTGAAATCGTAAACGCGGGTGCAAAAACACGTCCGGCTGTGTAACGCTTTCGTCTATGTTTCATTATTACACTCTAATTTATGCAGTCGCCGTATACGCCTCGAGCGCGTTACAAACGGATACGAATAACACGTGCGAAACGTGATACTCGTCTCGACGGGACGGCAGAGACTCTCCTTTTCTTATTTTCTCCCCCTCATCTTTTCAGAGACTCGTGGACGAGTCATCGATTCGAAGATGTAAAAATCGCAGCGACGACGCCGCGACACGGCCTCGTCGACGGCGATTTTCGCCATCCAATGAGACCAAGTTTCGACAGGCGGTATGTACGAGTCTTTCGATAACGAATTACCATTCCTCTTCGTACTCCTCCTTCCCCCCCCCCCTTGGGTGTAACGATGCAAACTGTAAACTGCGACGGTTGCACGATTCAAATCATTTCCGCATGCCTCCGCACTCGGAATTCGAGATTCGTGTTACACCGCCGCTCGCAGCTCCCAAGGCGCTTCCGCTATCGCGCGGCGGTGGTCAGTACAGAAATTACTCCGTTATAATTTATAGCTCTGGGAATTCGCGCGTCCAGAGAAGTTAATGCACTTTGCACGCCGTTTTGCGCGCCCCATCGGCCACGACTAGGTGCTAAATACGGGGTCGCCTTTTTGCGCGGCGACTTGGACGGTTCCGCGGCGCGTGCACCGCGTGTCTAATCGCCGACGGTCGAAACATTCCACGGTTAATTTTAAGGTGGTTCCTTTCCCTCTCACCTCCCCCCCCGGGGGGTTTCACGGTTCGCACGGCAGTCGGCTCGCCACGTCCGCAACGCGCGGGCACGCTCGCGCGCACACGAATACAATTAATTTTTGCAGGTACGATTAATTCCGCGAATTCCTTATCACGATTCGTTAATTAGGCAAGCGCGGATAACGCGCGGTGGGAAAGAGGCTAAGAATTTTCCACCGGGCGTTTAACGCCGTCGCGCCGTAATTAATTAATTTTACAAAACACTGGATTTCGTTTAATTAATTTTTGCGCCAAATCCTGGTTTCATCCAATTTGCAGGCGGGGCAAAAAATTACACGCGAGTTATTTAACTTTGCGCCTTTGCGATTCTCGTTAGCGCAAAAAAGCTTAATGCAAATTTTACATAAAAGTTTTCATTACCGTGAAATGTCGACGCCGCACGGCCGAGCTCGCGCTCACACGGTGGGTATCACCCATGACTGAGCCAATAAAGCGAAACGCATTTTGCCATGTCGAATTTATTCCGGAGATGTTTAACGACAAGCACGCGAGGCGTCCGAGCGTGCTGGCGCAAAGTGTAAAAACTAGATATTACTGTAACGTCATATAAAACGTTTCAATTCTTACCGAGGAAAAACACGTCTAGAGAGAGAGAGAGAGAGAACAATCTCGGAATCTCTGCGCCGGTTATGCATACGAAACTCGTAAACTACGATTTAAACAATGGCGCGCTTCCGTGTTTATCCGAAACGCCCGAGTGATTAAAACTTAATTACTTGCGCAAACTTATTACCGTCACGGGTGACTTGCCGGGGCGCCTTTGATTCCGCCGAGTCGTCGACTCGGAGGAGGGATTCTCATTTCGCTACCGCGAGGTAATTCGCCGTTATATCGCGAGGCAGGTACGAGATAACCGTAGACCGTCGGTTTTCGCGGTGGAAACGCCGCGGTCGCCCGGGAATTTCTTTCGGATCGTCTCGCTGATTCTCGATGATCCGCTTTAACGCTAAGAGAGAGAGAGAGAGAGCGAGAGGGGAAACGGAGAAGGAAGAGGACGCGAGGGTTTCCATCCCCTTTCCTTCCGGATTCCCATCCTTCCTGCTTTTCTTTTTTCCTCCCTCCTCTTTTTTCACGAAACCCGTCTAAATGCTAATTGGTTTCTCCGTTTTCGTCCTCTGCTCGCAGTCTTCTTCCCGCCGTCGCCTCGAACCATGTATCTGTGTACATAATCTGTCCTCCCGGCGAGTAAGCCAATTTTTCCAAAGCAATTACGATATTGCCGTCCAACGGGGCCGTGCGGTAAATACCGACGTTTACGTTACGTTGCGAACCTCCGTCGCGGAGGAGGAAAATACAGAGTGTATCCGAATTATACGAAGTAACGACCTCCTAGCTGGTTCACGGAACTCGATTCGAAAGCGAACGAGGAAGTCTTAATAAACGTAGATCCGTAAACTAACCTTCTACGTGACGTTCGGCGCTTTAATTTTAAGATTTACGTGGACTTCGATACGTACGTATCTACGCTTTCCGAATATCGTCTTCCTCCTCCACTAGTTTGCGAGACAAATTAGGTCTTTCATAGATATTCAACTGAGAAACAAGCTCTCGTTACAACGAATCCTTCTATTTTAATTGCGCCTTATATCTCTGTTAGAAACAGAAAAACCAGAATGTTTCACAATATCGCCAATTCAATCTGACATTTTCCAATTTTCCGTCGTAGATTAATTTCCGCTCCAATCTGACAACAATCGATATTTCCTGTCGCGGTAGCCTAACGTGGCCACTCGATCTTCATCTCGGCGCGAACTTCCGGTGTCGGAAGCGCCGGAGTCTCAGCTTTCCAATGATCTTTACCTGACGCTCCTTGGCGAATATTTGTGTCGAAAAGGTTGGTTAACCGAGCGCGAACACACGTGTCGAAATTCTACGTAGCAGCCGCAAAAACCTGTCCGGACAAAGTCGCACTGTCGAGCAGTGCGTATGCACAGAGAAACCGACTAATCGTGTGTCTAATATGAAAAATGTAGGGCCTGGTGATACGACAATCATTTGGATTGAATGCAATCGGTGAACGTTTACCAGCGTCAGCTTCCAAATCAACGCGACACGCACACGAGTACTAATAATTCAACACGTCAACTACCACCGTACTGATCTCCATTGATTATTCCAAAGCTTAACTGAAGTATAAATAACCAAATATGCAATAAATAAATCCGGGTCGTAATGTATATATTGGATAGTTCGTTAATCGTCTCTCTATTGGTCGTGTATATAATTCGTTGTGCACATAATCGGTAGAGTTTCACAAGTTAATTAATGAGTATGTACCGTACTGCAGTAAATGTATTAAACGATCGATGTATTAAACGATGAAACGCGCTGTGAATTTGTTGCTTTCATCTTTCTTCTTATGCAGTTGGCAATACAAAGAGAAAGATCGAAACTATAAATTCGCACTACGATTTATTCATTGTCATTCCGAGCCGAGATTCTGATTCTACATTAATTCTGGAAATTCGATCGAACTCGAAAAGGTTCAATGAAAAATCTCGAGATATAACATTTTCCAAACCGTTGTTCTACCTTGATGTTGCAAATGGTTACTTTCTGCCGTTTCTTCCATGTTGAAGAAGCTTATACTTATTCAAGTATTAATATCCGATTTTTTAAAGATTTCAATCAGCAAAACATTAATTACATTATTTATTCAGTTGCAAATACAGCATATGAGATAAGCAAATATTAAATAATCCAATGATGACAAATGAATAAAGGAAGAAAAGCAAATTTTTAATTTCATAGTTTCTAATAATTGTGAATTATTTAGGATAATCGTGAATTATTAGTTTCAATTGAGAACATAATTAAATACAAATTCGTATTCATGAAGCGTTATTCGGTTTTTTGGACCAACATGTTTCTTGTACGAGATAATATGATAAATATAGATACAGGTTGACGAGTAATCGAATATTCATGAAGCCGTAATTACTTGTCAAATGATGACAGACTAGGAATGCCGACCTAAATTTCGACTCGGATATCTCTTTATTCTCAATAAGTTCGTCAAACGTCACTTTAGAAACTTCTTGTATAATGAATTATTCGACATAACTGGAAATATACGAAGAATTGATGTCCCAATGTCCTGCGTATCGACTTCTCGATTCAGCATCCTGCTGGCTGCTTCGTGACGCTGCACAGACTGCCGCTCGCGTAAAAATGATTCGATCAAAGATACACGTTATTAAGCGATGTCGGCAGGAATCCAATTAAATTCCAAAGGCTGACGAAAAGTCATCCGACGGTGATTATAAATAATGCACCGATACACACACAGTGCCGTGCATTAATGTCGTCCCATTCCCTAGGCATAGTGATATCGGAAATTATTATTTAAGCGTATTACTTCTGCATATTCGTGCATCACGGCTGCTGATTATTCTGGCAAGGATGCTTCAAAGCAGGAGTCACGATGCATGGATATGCAGAAATGATGCGCTTAATTCAAAATTTCCGATATCACCACACTGAGGGAATAGAACCTCATTAATGCGTGGCAGTGTGCACTACGCGGTATACGGTTCATTCACCAGCGCAAAACATAATTTAATATTCAGGAAAATTTGCGGCGCACGAAGGTATGTCTGACCGTCTTGAATCGGTCGGCGATGTTTTGATTGTTGTAATCGTTCGAGATTCAACGACGAGCAACCACGGTTGGTGATGATGGAGCAGAAGGGATAAGTCTACTTTTTTTGTCGATCGTTTTGGAACTCTCGCGCATTGTACGTTTTTCTGTTACCGAGTGTTGCATTATATTTTATGCAACATGTGTTCCGTCGACTCTTGCAATGTTTCATCGGACTCGTGGTGACATTGCAGTAACTAACATATGTTTAAACGAATCAAATCGCATCTATGCGAGTGTTACGCCACGGGATATCCAGAGTGTCATAACGGGTCAACCAGGAATAGAATATTGAGTCGGGCAACTAGAATAGAGGACACAGGACGCAGCGATAGTTCATATATTTGTAAATGTGAATATATATTTAATACGTGTACATTTTTCCAACGCCAATCGAAAACTAAATAATGAGGAAATTATGAAGAAAGAAAATTTACCGTTTTACTTATTATCTATTAATTATATTTGATTATTACTCATATGTTACTTGCAGTTAGTAAATTGCTCATAAAGCTGTTGATAAATTGCTCGCTAAAATTAAGAATAAAAGTGAATTGTAGTTGGAAGAACAAATATTAAATAATTTTGAAGTCCTTTCTTAGAAAGATAATTTAGCACGGGAACAGTGGCATTGATTAACTGTTTGTAGCGTCATCATGGTACGACAGTAGTGCAAATTCGGCGGAATTTGTTGTTACGATACAAAATCAAAATTTCGTTTCGGGCGGCCTCGCTTTAAAGTCGTTCTCTTGATTAGAAGCGAAATATATAATCGCTCTGCGTCCATGCAGGTCATATTCCATGAAGAGTAAAGCTTCACTACGTCAATATCCAGCGACCCCGGCAATTCGAGCCGGTATAACGTTCTTCCGCGCGCAATTACTGAACAAGAGTATCTCCGTCTCTGTCTCCCTCAATGCGGCGAGTTTTACCGCGCATCGCGCAATCCCGGAATGAACGGCCGCTCGCAGCCGCTCGTTCAGCTTAATGCAACGATACTGGCCGGAGGCGTGAGGCTTTTATAGGGATGTTATGACGTGTGCGCGACCGTGCGGAGTGTGCTAATTCACACAGCACTGTGTTGGAGCGCCTCGTGTATCGCGTCGTGTATCCCGATTCCAAAAAAGAAATTATCAGTTCCGTTTGCGCCGTTCGCGCATAGTGCTCGCCGATTCGAACATGTCGGTTGTTAATTAGTATCACGTACTATCTAATGTTGCGTCGAGATACTTTCAAGTAGTAAATTTACCGATCCCTGAACAGTTAAGAGCTATGAGAGAATGTTGTAAAAATCCGGGCCATAAAGAGAGTCTTGTAACGCAATTTACGTATGAATTAAAAACCACATTATTTTTTCAAAACAAATCAGTTGAAAATTATTTTCATAATAAATGCAAAATAAACGAAAAATTTTACAAAACAGATGTACCTATGCCTGAACATTTGCTTTGCGTCATAAATTTTTAATGGGATAATAAATTAAACTTGTACTTTATACTTTATATTTTATTTAAATGGAAATTCTCAAAAGTAAACATTAAAATTATGTCTCTATATTTAATCATATATAAATCAAAATGACTTTTTTTAATTGACCCTACGAATAATTTATTATTTCTTAGTGCGAGCATCGAAAGGATTGCAAATTCTTGCATGCATTGGACATTGATATTGACATTAATAAATGAGGCAGTTATTAATTTAACAGAAAATATAAATTCAAAGAAATAAATATTTGGATATTATAATTGAGACTTTAAGACACAAGGAAGAATTTTTATTCTACATCGAAAATTTGATTGTTTCTATTTCAAAACTAACGAAACGACGGAAGTGTTCAAGGTTAAGAACGTAGTCAGACAATTGTATATTTGCTTTACGCGAGTGAAAAAGAGCGTACGGTGATCTTCAAACTGCGCGATACACAATAGACGAGACTGATGGAAAAATCGCGAATAAAACTTTACTTCCGACGTTTGCGCCGCCGAAAGACACAATTTACGAATTTACTAGGGGCACGAGCTAAAAAAATTAATCGGGATTTACTCGCGATGTAATCTCGCCGCGTAAAAATTACCGACGCCCCCAGTGTGTGAATTCCCCTGTGTTTTTTCAACAGCTTTCGCGCTCTCTACACGTGTCAATCGATGCAAATGAAAGTTACCGTGATTTATCGCCCGACACGATGATTAATCGTATATTTGAAAGGAACTCGGTTTACGTTGTCAATCGTTGCTCTCTGCGAAAGATGCAGTTACGCGCACTGTGATTTGCATGAGATTTATCTCGACCAGGCTGAAACACGAGTTGAATAACAACAAAAAAAGAAAGGGTGAAAAAAACGAGCAGAAAAATAAAACAGCGTTTTTCGCCTATTTACATTTTGACACGTATTTATCCTTTAAACTCTCGTTTCACTTCGAAATAATACCACGCTTGTTTGTATACGGATTAAAAAATAATCGCAGCAACATTATTAAATCGGTAAAGTAATTAATTTAAAACTACGCGTTTACGAGCGGTTGCGCACGCAAGTTGTGCGCGTGTGTGTGTGTGTGTGTTAAACCAAGCCTCCTCTCCTGCCCGTGACGTTCATCATATTGTACCTTTGATCATATGAAGTGAATAATGTACATCGAGGTTGCAATTAACAAATTATATGAAATAATAAAATGGATAAACGATAACCGGATATTTGCGTGCGTGCGTGCGTGCGGGAGTACGTGCGAACGCTGCGCGACTTGTCAATTGCCAACTTCGATTAAACGATAATGTAAATCCAATCCGTTCTCTCTCTCTCTCTCCCTCTCTCTCTCTCTCTCTCTTTTGTTGCTCGTCTATTTTGAGGAATACATTATAAACGATATTTACTCCGCTTTTCATTTAATTAATATTAATTGACAATATCGCTCTATAATTCATTTCTAATTAATTTGTGCGCGCTATGCTCTCTTCCGCCTTCCTTCCCACCCGCTCTTTCTCTTATTGTGTACATAAGAGTTGGTTATTCAGTTTGCAGCGCGATACTTTTTTATTATGCATAAAATCGGCCGATGTTCAATAACATTATTAATCGATAAACGATACTTTGTCGACCGTAATTTCGCTCAATGCGATAAAACGCGGAGCGAGCTAATGCGGAAAGGCGGAAAACAGTTTTTCCGCGCGTGCACAAAAACCGCGCCGGGAAATGTGAAATATCGCGCGCGGAAACGATGAGAAAGAAAAAAAGAAGCGTCATTTTCGCATCGTATTTTTGTCGCGCCACGGCCACGTGTACTCTTCTTTTTTTTTTTGTTTTAATTTCGATCTCACGATGGAGGGAGCGGAGGGCTCGCTATTTTACGCGTCGCCCGCGAAATTCGCCGCGGACGGGCGAATTCACGCCGCGAACGCGAACACGAACGTGGTTTCTCGCAGGGCACCGCGGGCTATCCCCGCTAGTTCAATGAATTCATTAATTGAATAATCCAAAGGCTTGAGCCGCTCAAAGACAGCCACTTATCCGCGTCCTACATCGGCCGTTCTCCCCGCGTCCTCGCGCTGTGTATGCAAATTCCTGGGCGAATTCGGTGCAATAGCATCCCCCTCGCTCACCCCCCGTTCGCCTCAACTACTTGCCGCTTCACGAGCTCGTCTCCATCGTCAAGCGAAGCAGGCTCGAGGGAGCAGAAGGGGGGCGGAGGGGAACTAACGCGGGCGCGGTTACGCGCCGCCGACTGATCCCAATTCCGCCGTACACCCCCCTGCGACAATTCATTAAGCAATTGTGATTTCATCCGCCGCCATTTTTACGTGGCCTCCGTAAGAGCGTCTCCTCGATGGCGATGAGCGTCACGACCTTTATTAGCAACATCGGTACGCGCTACTCGTGCGGATTTCCCGTCACAAGCAGGTCTTGACGACCGCAGCCCTTCTAGATCCTTCGATCTAATTTCGCGCTCTTTAATGCGGTTAAATCGCCCGTTGCTGCTCGGATCCCGCGGATTCTACCGGCTCCCGTGGAAATTGTCGTCGCACCGGACAAGCGGATAAACACACTCGCGCCTCTCGCAACTCCGACTCTAATACTGTAACGTCTAACGGAATATGCATACGTACCGGTCTTCGAGGATACAGCCGGGCTCTCACGCTTCCGGGATTATGCCGCCGCGTCATGAATATTCGCGGGCAGCTTCCGGGAATCGCGAATACGCTCGTTATTTTCGTTTTTCTCTTTACGTCGCGTCAGGCGAAAGGAATGAGAAGGATGGGGAGGAAAGGAAACAAGAGCGACTCGGCGAGCGACAGGTTGCCGGGAAGTAATCGCGTTCGTAAGAAAATTATCGCGAACGGATATCCCGCGAGCGTGAATCGAGGAAAAAATGTTTTAATTACTTACGAATCGAATTTTCAACTCGTCCGAGGGGATCTTACTTGTGCTTCTTTTTTACGGGAAAAGTTACTTTTACGATAAGAGGATTTCGTTCGGATCATTTTTATCTCCCCTCAAAATAGATCTTTATCCATGTTTCCTTCTCGAAAGAGAAAGTAATACTTGCGGTGGCAGGATTTCGTTAAGGTGATTTCTCTCTCCGGATAATTTGTCGTTTGAGTCACTCTCGTTTTCCCAAAAAGATCCTGCCTGGGTTTCATTTTTGAAACAATTATTTTCGCGATGAGAGAAGTTCGTTAGCGCGGTTGTAGCGGACACCTTCGGGGAGTTTCTCGTAAATCTAGTCGGCGTTTAACAGAAGCGAGATCGCGACGGTCCTTAGCCGCTCACAATGTGAAATGCCGCGAGGCTCGGCACTTTCATAATTAAGAGCTCGAAATACGCGCGATGATCCGTGCGGGAAAGTGCGACTTCTGGTTTATACGAAGGTGGCGCGTGTAAATCCGGCCGATGTCCCCCCGCAACCGGAGGAAAACCGTGTGCTCAGCGGGAAAAAGCGCATCGCCTCTGGGCTGCGCCGGTTACGTACGTGCGAGCGGCAACGTGCGCGCCGCCCCGAAATGGGAAAACATGGAATATTCATGCGCCACGAGCGAAACATTATTTCAAAGCTTCGACTTAATTATTTTCGGGGCGGAGGGCGCTTCCGCCTCGAACGGCTGACAAGCGACACGGGTATATTGTTATAATGAGGTCGCGAACATCCGCGTAATTACAGCTACGTAGCCGTACGGTATGCCGAATATGTATGAAAACGACCGACGATAACGACGGCGAATCTATTCATCGGATATGTCGAAATGCATGCGTTATACGTGTCTAACTAGCAGCATGTATTAAATTCCGACGACAAAGCAGACTGCGCGTTACGCACGCGCGCCCCGGGAAATTACAATCCGGAGATTCGACAGGTTCACCCGAGTCGAAATTTCGACTTTACCATCAACTGCGCGAATGCCGTTGAACTTGGAGCGGGATCACTGAAGGATCGATACGAGAAGTCAAGACGAGTCGAAATTTTGCTTCCGCATCAACCCTGAAAATCCCATCTTGATCTCGACATTCTCCATTTCCTCAAGTTTGATCGGACTGCCGGGACTGAAACTTCCGACTGGCGATAACGCTCGTTCGACGAGACACGAAAGTGCTAGAGGGATTTTTTTTCAAATTTAATCCATTCGTTCACTCAAGGGAAAAGAGACCCTTTGGCGCAGATTTTCACGAGGTGAAACGAGGGTGTGTCGGCTCGTGCAAAAGCGGGGAACGAGGTCGTGTTGTCTCGGGCGAAACACAGCGGCAATGACGAGAGAATCGCGGCGAGGATACCGCGCGGGAGAGCGCTATTCGCGTGCACTCGCGTCATTCATTTTCCCTGCGCTAATTACGATCGCAAACAAGCGGTCGCCTCTAAATCAAAACCGGCCGGCGTGTGTTAAAGCAAGACGCAATGCCCCTCACGCCAGGCGAGTGTACGTCGCGTATGACGTGATGGAACGCTTAAACATTAAAACGGCCTAACAAACGCCGACTCGATTGCGTTCGCCACTTAATTATGCCATTAATTCGGCGGGGCTTTTATAAAAGATTTCCCTTCTCGCGGATATCGCGGAGTGACGGAAAACGGCGACGGTCATTATGCTCGTCGCCGTGGCAGACGCCGCGCCGCGCGGCTTATTGTTTGTCCACGAGCCGTTGCCGACAGCGCGCCGACACGGCACAAAGGCGGAAACGAGCTAACGGAAACTAATCTGCGCTTGCATTTGCAATTCTCTCGCGGACGCGCCAATGCCCGAGTACAAACGGCGGTAAACGCTTACTTTCGATACGGTGGACTTAAATATTACACGCCGTTTGCCGGCGATAATCGGCGAGCGGACCAACGGCCGGGGGAATTTACGTTCGGCATCGGCGTTCTTTCTCGCCGAGTCTACCGTGTGTATTATGCAGAAGCCTGCTTCTGTAAATAACGACGAATAAAAGAGCGCAATAAGGACGTATCGAAGGTTCCCGAGGTATTTCGAGCTCTCGCCAGCGTCCGAGTGTTTCGCGAGCTCGATCAATTATCTGGGCCGACTACGCGCGACTCGCCCGGCTGGTTTCGTTAAAAATGCCGCGAGCGTGGGAGCGACTAATCGCGGATAACGATCGCGGAGAACAAATTAATCCGCGTATCCGGGAACGGACGGAAATTCGTCGAATTAAAAGTCGATACCGTCGATCCGCGAGAGCGAAGAACAAGCGCGGGGGAAACTGGTTTCTAACTCGCGCGCGCATACGCGAAATATATTAAAGGAATTATTAAAGCCCGGGCCCCGCCGTATCCCGAGGCTCGCAGATGTTATATTACGAGAATTACACACGGGGCTTCCATAGTTACGTACTACGATCTCTCTGTGTACTCTCGCGCGACATGGATATGAATATTGACGTCGATGTTCAATTCAGACACACACCGGATCGTAACATTCCGCGCAAGTAGAATTCACAGCCGTGATTAATAATTCACGATTGCGTGGCGCACGGACGGAATGTCGCCGGGGCATTATTCGCGTGGCCGGGCTCCTTCGTTAAATTTTCAGCGGGACGAGTACTTATGAGGAAACACGAGAGAGATACAATTACCAGCCATTTCGACGATGGACGTATCTCGCACGTGAAACATCATTATAGCGGCCCTAATTTGCCGACGACAACCGTTGCCGCTTGAGGAGGACCGTTATATCGGCGGATCGTTATCGGCCATTGCGCCCAGACGGGCGGAAAAACCAAGGTTGACGGACGTTAATTTCACGGAACGTGCGCTTTAATCCCGTACGAGCCGCGCGTGTATATTAATGCGCATTGTCAACGTAATTACCTCGCGGGTGAATACAATCCGCCCACGTGTTCGTCCGTTATTGCCACCGTTAACTGGATGGTGTGGATACCGAGCGCGTCTTCTCAAATGCACCGCGCATCAGGTAGATCAAAAGGGCGCGCCGCTCCCCCTGTTCCCTTCGACCCGACCGACCCGAGACCACCCGGTAAATCCGAACCTCAGAAACTGAAACTGCAAATAGTGTCGGAAGGGAGGACGCGTTCGCCGCTTCCTCCGCAGGATCTTCCCGTCCGCGTTTAATCCTTGCCGGCTTAATGGCTTCCAACATTAATGGCTATCGCGGATCGATTCGAAGCTGACTTGTATTCTTCTCTCTTCCCCCTCCCAAACACAACGGGGGCATTTTTTTCGACGCGGTATCGCAGCGACCAGTCGAAAATTCTAAGGGCGAAAAATTCTAAGGGTAATTGACAACTCGGGTGAAAAACGGTTGTTTCGCGAAGAGGCATGTAACTCGAGATGTCGTGTCTCTTTTTATTTTTTCTCTCTTTTTTTTGGGTTTCATCCGCCGTTTCTTTAATAGCGAAATGCCAAGAGAGGATGTTTTCTGCCGGTGCTACTGAGAAAAAAATGAGTCGTAACTTGTCGCTCTTTGCCTCGAGCCGCTGTCTGTAGACATTAAGAATATTACTTGTTTTTAATATTTCTCGCTCTCTGAACTTTTATATTTGTCTGAAGATATGAATTTTTTTAATTTCGCTTGCTGCTGCTACGAGTGAGATCGCAATGGATCTACGTGAGAATCGTCTTCTTTGAAAATTAGAAATGCAGAGGTAAACGCGAGATCTTCCTTTCGACGAAAGAAAAAGAGAAACGCAGGGAGAGAAGGGGAAAGAGAGAGAGAAAGAGAAGGGAAGGGGGAAAGAGCATGGACGTACTTAAAATGCATAACGGACGAACTCAAGGCGAAATCTAAATAAGAATAGCTGCTTCAAACAAACCCTTTATCGTGGAATGTAAATTAAACGCTGCAGCGCAATTTATTTAAAAAAATAACAGCACTCTCATGAAACAAATAACTCCCGGCGTTGATTTTAGAGTTGTGTGATGATTTTTTTGTTATCTCTTTCTCTTTCTCTCTCTCTCTTTCTATCTATCTATCTACCTATATCTATCTCTATCTCTCTTTCCTTCTTTTTTAATCTCGAAAATAGCTCCACGAACGAAAGATTAATTCGACAAGTGCACGGGTTGGCTTCCGTTGTCTGTTCTCTGTCACCGGTGTTACATCACGCCGCAACAACGCGACACGTTAACGTCCGCGCGTCCGCTTCGCGAGGATATCATTAATCGCGACGTCGCGTCAATACGTGACCGGGACCGAAGCGACGTCATAAAAAGCTGTTGTCGCAACGGGTTACGCGAGCGTTATGCGGGCTCTCCGCAAACGGGGAGGGTGAGTTCGGCACGCGTTGCGGCGAGACCGAGGCAAAACGAGCACACATCCAAGCATTAATATTATTTCAAAGGGGGCAACGAGGCCGAGTGGATTTACGACTGCGGCAGATCCTGAAAAAAGGCCCTTCCCTCTCTGTTTTTCTCTCGCTCCCTCCCTCTTTCTCCCTGTCTGTCTCCTTCGCACGCGGCTCTTTATGGCGCTTGTTTACGGGCGTACTTAAACCGCTATGATTTAGTGAACGATGTTGTCGGTGACCGTCGGAGCATAATTCGAGAGTAGCATCGACGCGCGGGGGACTGTTAATCTCGCTCACGGTCGGCCGATGATACGCTCTGAATTATCGTCCCCTCGCGAAACAATAAAAACCGCCGGGTCAGACAAACGCGTCGTTCGCGAGGAACATCATGCGTCGTGCGGATGAATCGGGTCAAAGCAGTTCGCTATTTTGATTAACACTCGTTACGACATGGTTTATGGTAGGCTCGAGACTATGCAAGAAAATGTCGAATTTTGTCGACGACATCGATCCTGAGATCTATCAGGCAGTAATTCAAGCCGATTCAAGATTTGTCTACAAATGAATAAGGCGCTTTTAATTTTCAACGAACGCCGAAAATTACGAGGTATCTTGAGTCCGAAGTTTTGGTTCTGCATTGATCTTGCAAATTCTGTTAAACTTAAAGGATCAAAGGAGAACCTCGAGATATAATACTGAATAGGTTATTAATCTATTTTAATGCTGCAAATGTTTACTCGCTGCCGTTTTCTCCATGTTAAAGCTTAAAGAAACACTTATATTAAAATTATTTTATATTAAATCATCTCAACATTCTATCTATATTTCATTTCTATTCATAATGTCGTGATAAGCATTATATCGATTACCCAACTTAATTAACTGTACATAAAATATGCGCGATAAGCATATACTAAATAATTGAAACGGTCGTTGAAACGAATATAAATAATTTATTAACGAGTAAATAAAACACCACACTTTACTTTCTTATAATCTCTTTCCTTTTTTTCAATTGTTGTTAGAAATTTCGATAGGATTTGAATATTGAACAAAAAAGGGCGAGAAGAAAGAACTTAAAAGGCCAAAGGCAGCAGTTATGTAAACACCAACCAGGATTTAAACTTGGATTTACACTTGAGCTCAGTACAATAACAAGTCTGTCGTTAAAAAAAAGCAAGTTAAAAAATGCGTTGGTAATAATTAAGCTGAAACTCAGGCCCAAACAAACATTATTAGAAAAACAAATCTCAGCACTTGCGAAAATTAGACAGGTATTGGATAGTTGTAAATTATTCACGATCCTTGATTGAGAGCATACTTAGTTACAAGATTCATATTCATGAGCCGTGTTAATCGGTTGTTCGAATCAATCTCTTGTATGAATTAAGTATTACTGATTAAAAGTAAACAAATATTCACGAAGTGGTGGTTATCTATACAAAATTGACGAACTATAAGTGCCAGTCTTAGAACAGATTCTAAATTCCGACTTGTATATCCCCTCATTCTCGGTAAATTCGTCAAAGGCTGAAGTCAGAAATATTTCGCGTAATAAATAACTGGATACACCTGGAGATGCATCGCTGCCTGCAACCCGGCATTCTGGCTTCCCGATTTCCGCTCCTTCCTGGCCGTTTCATTGTACAGGGTACTCATTAACAAACTACACTGAACACGTACTACAATTCGATTGGAGAAACACGTGTTTCTAACTAACGCAATACCGAGAGAACCGAATAAAGAGCCGGTAAAATATTTTGATCTCCCGACGGGAATCGTAAACAACTCACTGATACAGGTAGCTCCGCGTCATGGCATGTTTACGTTCATCGGTTCGCGCTGTAATTGATTCGGTGACGGACAAGTATGCAACGTACGAGAGTATCAAAACAATTGATATCAGTTAACAATTAATACAAAGGAGACTAAGTTCCCTAATTGCCGTCGTTGTCCGTAAATCAATAACGAATACATTCAGTGACTGTAAAATTACGACAATCAACGATCTCAAAAGAGTTCAGACTGAATTGTATAAATCTTATTATAATAATGGTTATTATAAATAAAAATCCTGTTTACTTTAGACAAAACTTTGGTTGTCCACTTTCTAGACTGAATTGTATGAATCCTATTATAATAATGGTTATTATAAATAAAATTCTGTTTCCTTTAGCTAAAACTTTGGTTGTCCACTTTCTGGTTAGTTCAAATATAATTTCTTATCAGTGCAGTAATTACATGATCAAATTATGGAGTTATCGGAACGGTTATACTATCAAAAGTATCTCTCATAACATCGGGTAATTATTGTCGGTAATTATTGTCAATTAACGTATATTATTAAATATTGTATTGTTGATTGATTAGTACTTAGTACTTTAGTACTTTTTTGAAACAGTTGAGAGTCCGGTCACGATAAGAATCAGAAACTGAATTCAAAACGGGATACAGGATGCAGGATTTATCGGCGACAAGACTGACAAACTTCTTTTCTTCGCCTCTTTAAATTTCTAAATCCTATTGAAATTTCTTCCAATTGAAGATAATAATAAAAAGATTATATGAAAGAGGAAAATTAATTTTTTCATTTAACTACTTATCTATTAATCTTTATGAGATTATTTAATATTTGTCTATCGCACATTCTATCATCAGTTGAATAAGTTGCATAATTATTATATGCATAATTATTATTATAAAATTATATTATAACATAATTAAGTATTCTATTATAATAATAATTATTACTGCATTAATACATTGCTAATTAAAATTAAAAATAAAAATAAAACGCTGATAGAATATTACGATATAATCGAATGTTAAACAATGCTAAATATCCATTTTCTAAAAGTATTTATAGCACTAGAACTATTCTATAGATTTTTAGACAACTCCTTGTTTAATCTTCGTCATAAAAAAAATGACAATACCATTTGTAATATCAAGGAACAAAAGCTTGCATTTTGCAATATTGTTTTATCTCGAGATTCTCCATTGATCTTTCAAGTTCGATGGAATTTCCAAAGTTAACATAGGACTAACTCCATTTCGACTGGAGATACCTTCATATCGAGATATGGTATAATTATATAATTAATTGTATTATAGTTGTATTATAATTGTACTGTAATTACATTACATTATAATTGTATTATAATCGGTAAATCATAACCCGTTAATGATCGACTCCGCGATTGGCTTTTCGACGCAACACCTTTCCCGAAAGAGACCAATTTTTCCCTCTTTCAATCACTCTTCCGAGTCATCCCTACTCGTGAATTATTCGATTGAAAACCCGGCAAATCCTCGCGAAATTCTCAAAAGTCGGGCCTCAGCTAAGAACGCCGGTTGAAGGGGCGCGCGCGAGGCCTGTTGCAAACAGCGATTGATTTTACACGGACGCGGCCGCTAAACGGATTAACGCCGGGCGAAATCATATTTGCCCGTTGTTCCTCGAGCGTGTCCACGTGCTGACCTACATCGATCCTAATCTGGCCACGTCCGACCGGAGGCTTACGTCGAAATTGTCCCCGTTGGCAACCAGCCGGCGGTCCGACCGACGACCCTCCGGTGGCCTCCGCCCAGGCCATGGAGCCGATGGGGCATCCGCTTAAGTGCCACTAAGTAGGTATGTAAGATATGAGGTGCGGGGCCTACATGTATGTGTATTCATCGGGCGCCTCAATGCACGCTGGTCTCATCTCGCGACGCATCTACGTGGCCGCGTTTATGCAGCTATTGCGGCCTCCTGTTTATCGACAGTGGCGTATCGAGGAGCCATATAGAGAGACGGGATGCAAATGACTCCCGTACATCACATCGGGCCCGTGCACTGTTCGTAGACAAAGGGCCAAGGTACTTACGGACAACGACGAGGTCGACGAAGCGAGTCCGCCGGTCAGACCGAAGACGCCCGTTGCTTTCGCCGCTCTGTTGACTTTGACTTCTTCCTTTTCTTCTTCTCCTCCTTCTTGCCCTCCTTTCCTCTTATCATCCTCCATTATGCTCGACGAGTCTCGACGTTACGTAATTCTCGTTCGCGACGAGGAGGAGCTGCGGGAGAAGGAAAGAGGTAACTGGAATGGATGCTGGGAATCGAGATATATGCGTTTTGCGTTTCGGGACGGTAGGAGAACGTCGTCGGGTTTTGTCTCGCGGCGACACGGGGGAAAACACATCGGCGAAAACTGCCGTTATTTTTCACCGGTGAGGAATCATCGCGACGTCGGCGAAGCGCGAGTAAATGAGCGAAGTAAGAAACGAAATATATCTCACGTTCGCAGTTCTCGCGGGAATACGCGCGATACACACGCACACGTTTCCTCCCCATAACGACGCGTCGTTTTCCGCCGCGCTCGGCGCGGACCGCGAAATGAACTCGACCGGTCGAAAATCCGGTCGTTTAATTAAAAATGCGGCTGTATGTCGGGGACGGGGGCTCAATCGTGGGGGCGCAGG
>NW_014557287.1:1490007-1511704 GCF_001313825.1 Dinoponera quadriceps | reverse complement strand
GGGGGGGGGGAAGGGGGTGGGACGTTATGCAAATAAATGATCCAATTTCTCGTGCGGGCTTTTCTAAACGGCG
Organism: Dinoponera quadriceps; assembly: GCF_001313825.1. Lineage (NCBI taxonomy): Eukaryota > Metazoa > Arthropoda > Insecta > Hymenoptera > Formicidae > Dinoponera > Dinoponera quadriceps. The sequence continues at coordinate 1,511,631 of NW_014557287.1, read as the reverse complement.
CAAAAATTGACGCGTCGTTCCCCCTCGGACCGGATAGGTGGGCGGTGGCTCGCTGAAAATGAGAATCTCCCGTGTCTCCCACAAATAATCGTTATTCCTTCTCTTTTAATTGCCTTACGAATTCTGGTACAATTGGATTCCAACATAAACGGTAAGTCGGTACTGCTCGTTATTATATATATATACATTAATGGTACTTCGTTAGTTTAACATCCTTCGAGTAGTGTCGCTAAGAGCGTTACGCTGATCGCTCGTGCTAACAGTAATTGATCTCGTACAATCGGGTTAACTTACTCGCTACCAGTCGTTCTCGCTCTCTCGCGACTCGGACACGAGCTCGAGAGGAAGCATGAGAAGTCAATTATCGCGTTCGCGTCCGAGTCCGTCTCGTTTTCTTCATTCTCTCTCTCTCTCTCTCTCTCTCTCACTCACATTTTTTCCTTTCTTTTATCCTTTTCGGAATATACAGAAGCAGGAGAGTAGGAATAGCCGGCATCCGCGTGCACGAAAGCCATTTACAAATACTAACGAGGACAGATCTCGTTCGGCGTATAAAAAAGCACAGGGGGAGAAGGGAGGAAAGAATCGAAAAGTCGGCGGAGAGAGAGCTCACGGGCAGTGGGGCGAGGGGGGCAGGCGCAAAAGGGCGGGGGGAAAGAGAAGGTGTGAGACGGTAGCGGTGATATTTCAGAAATTGTTCTCCCGTGCTCGACGACGACGAGCGTCTCTCGTCGTGCGGAACTCTTCTCCTCAAGGAACATACAATCACGTAATCGCGCGCGCTTCCTTCTCCTCTCGTCGTAGGAGGGACGCAGTGCGGGGTCGCCTCAAATACCTCGAGTACCAGCGGACTCAAAGGTGCGCAAAATTACGTCGCGTTTGGTCCGATCCTCCCGCTAGCCGAACGAAATTCCAACGCGTTTCGCTCTGCATCGCAGACGTCTCGGTTGAAGTTTCAGTTGCGAGAGAGATCGAGACGGAGCGACGCGATCGCACTTCGTACGGTGGCGGAAGGGATTAATATTCATGCGTTCGTACTCGGGTCGGGGTTGAGGTGCGAGCGAAGAGATCGGGGGAGAACGGGTGGATGCGAAAAGAAACTTCCAAGTAGGAGGTTTTCGCGCGCTCATCTCGCACACCCCCGATTCGCGCGGCCGAGCCGTTTAACTTCAGCGACGATCGCAAGCGATCTTGTTTTCCGCTTCTGTCCACATTTTTTTTCTTGTTTATTTACAAGGCTGTGCCACGTCTTCATGAATTAATCCCTGGCCTTTGACACTGACGGTCGAACTCGGCGTGTTATCGAGTGAATTCTCCTCTCTCGGCCGTGACGATCGATGTCGTTCGGCGCGAGGTGATCGTGGCGATCGAGCGACTCTGCATGTTCGCAACGCGGCGATGTTCGTTTCGGAGATCGCGAACCTCTCGGCCTTTCCGTTGAGCGGGAGAATGAACCCGCTTCGCGGGAAAAGGGCGCGTTCGGGATTTCCTTCCGGGGTGCCGCGCGGTCGTCGACAATATCGACGACGGGAGTCTCGCGTGATGCGACTCGCGCGCGTTTCAGCGATGACGAAGCACTCGCTCGTCCTGAGGAATGTGAATTAGCAGCGTTACATCGTGTGGTTCTTAGTCATGCCGAAGAGAGTTACAGCGATCGTTTACATTTCAAGAAGGTATGTACAGTACGACGGCTATTCGTGGGTCGATCGCTGATAATCGCGCGGATCCGAGGCGGTATCGAGTCCCTGAAAGCAACACTTTCCAACGGGAAAATTTTCCTCGCTCGACGAGAGAAAAAGAAAGAAGGAATGAGAGGGAGGGAGGGAGGGAGGGAGAGAGAGAGAGAGATCGTCGGTCGAGAAGAAAGATCTCTCTCCGCGTCTTATTATTACACGTCTTATCAAATTTTCATGACGTCAGCGCGCTGTTTGTTCTGCCGATAGTTGTTATCCGGGAAACAATCGGCGAAACGAATCTGAAAATAAACACGAGCGACGGTAGTGAGCGCGGCGTTAATAACCGGTCGTGTAAGGGCGGCGCGCATCTAAATTTGTAATAGCGAAAGCACAGCAGCGAGTCGTCCGATCGCGACGTACGAGCGACTCGATAAAATTAAACGCATTCTACTTCGGGCCACATTGGCGCCCGTAGCGCGTCCATTACGCGCCCGCTTACGTTTCCGTGTTTCATAATTAACGATCTTTAGGACGGCCGACACGATAGACCGACGCGGCATCGGAACGAACTAACGTCCGGAGGGAAGAGGGAGAGCGCACAGTGCTCAATAGTCACGCGTAACCCATTTTTACCCGGGCAAAATCCGATACTCAGCCGTTGGAGAGCGGCCGATGCAAAATGCATCGCGTTACGTCCGCGCTCCGGCGTGTGATTTCACTACTTACGGAAGAATGGAAGGAAACTCGAATAGAACTAAGCAACGATCGCGCGCGATCGCTCCGTTCGATCGGCTCGGCCGCCAACGAGCTCCGCTATTGCCGCGCGCTTCAATATTCTCAAAGGGGAAGCAGCGGAACTGGCATAGCCGGAAGCGTCGATCCTCAGACATCTAAAAAAAGAGTGACTTGCAAAAAGAGATGTAATCATCTTCGCAGGACTATTACATATTTTGACAGAGAAGTGTTTCTGGCTTGCATCCATGCGTGTCGATTTTAATTTTACACCTTCGGCAAGACTTCAGAGCCCAAACACAAAAAGGCATGTCGGTTTTGGCGCTTCACCTCTAGCGTGACTCGATAGTCACGCGAACCCACTCTTCCGACTCGAAACAGTGTGTGATGTGTGTGTGTAAGTATGTACGCATGTATATGTGTACGCACATGCATATGACCGTAACGTGTGATTATCCGGAATAACGTCGCATCGGGCCTATTGTACGGCTGTTACGTTTGCGAACACGTGCCTCGGATTACCGCGAATCGCGACCGACCCACTGTCGGAGATCTATGGAGAGACGTATACACGGATAGACCAGTACGATACGAATGTTTTTTTCTTTTTCTTTAGTCACTTAAAGCTTAACGTTATGTTACACGAGCGATTCCGTCCACGCGCATTGTCCCTCGTCGTCCGCGCTCTTTTTCGTTTTTCCCTCCTCTCTCTCTCTCTCTCTCTCTTTCTCTTGCACGACGCGCGTTTCTCCGCCGGCAGTCCAGAGCGAAGCGCCGTGTTCTCGCTCCCGGAACTCGAAGCCGGCTCGCATCGGCAACTGAATCGAGCTTCTGCAGAGCTTGCGGTCTTCCGAGCTACGCGTGTACAACGAAGACGCAAGCGGGACGCAGCCGGAGAGAGTCGCGGTGTGACTCGGAATAGGATCGCTCAGGATAGGTAATTAACGATGGCGAGGCGGATGAAGTATCGAGGGGTCTCTCGCTGAGGGATACAGAAATCTCGAGTAATTGGGATTAATCGTTACCGGAACATTTGGGGAGAACGCGCGGCCCCGGTTTCCGAGAGAAACTTCCACCGTCACTTTCGGCACCGATATATTTCCCGGCTCGGCGTTATCCGGCCGCCGCAGCCGAACGTCGGGCGAAACTTTATTCGAAGAACATTCCGGCCGCGTCAGCTGGTCGCGTTAACTGCGAGCGCGCGCGCGCGGCCAGTTTAGGACGAGAGGCGATGCGATCTCGATCCTCCCGGATGGAGAATGCATCTCGATTCGATAGATATATATATATACAGACGAAACCGAACAGAGAAAGGCGAATACACACGCGAGTGAAAAAGAACCGCGTGACGAGGCGTGTTCTACGCTCGCGGGGATAAGTCAAAAGCGGTGGCGAGCGCGCGGCTGGCCGACCTCGGAGCTCGATCGCAGGGAAAGAAACACACTTAATTAGAAACGGCGTCTGTAATTAAAAGCGCAGGATTGGTGGCGCGCGAGCCGGCGTTCGCATAATCAAGATCGTATCTCGGCTACGTCGGGACCGCGCATCAAACCCGCCCTGTATCGACCGTGCGCCGATATATTTCCCTCTCGCGCGAACGACGGCTACGCCGAGAGTTTAGTTATATAACTTATCGAGTCTATCATACACGCATGCACACACGAGAGCGCGAGCGACAGCCTCGTGGTTGGCGCGGGGGCCACGCGGGATCGACGACCCCCGGGCTCGTAAATTCCCCGCGTCCTGAGATGCAAATGGAACGCCGGGGCGAAACTGCGGCGGCCGTCCCACGTAGCCGAGCTACGAATTTCGCGCGGGCCGGCCCGCATAATTCAGAGATACTTCGCCGGCTTTTTCGTTTCGCGCGCGCGCTACGTGAAAAGCGATTATTGTCGTAGCCGATTCCGTTTGGTCCGTCGAGTGGGCGGCGTGGAAAGACGGTTTAAGGGAAATATTTATCCGACGAGATTTCCCCCCCTCTCTCTCTCTCTTTCTCTCTTTGCCTCTCACGTGAGAGATCCCGGGCAATGAAATACGCACTAAGCCCGACGAAAGTCGTCGTCGCCGCGATCTCCCAAGAGCGTTCCCGAGCGTGACAAATTTATTTGCCTCCGCGTCGCCTCGTTTATTTCCCCCACTGCGGACGACACCGAAATTAGCCACTCGCCGCTTATTACGCGGCGCAAGGCGATTACATCCGTCGCATCGAATTTCGTGGAAAAGGAAGAAGAGTCGTCGGGACGCATATTTTAATTTCGACTCCCGTCCACCGGTTCGAGAAGAACCCATCGCGAGACGTGAGATTACGCGACATACGCGACGAGCTGATCCGCAGCCGATTGAAAAGAAATTGCATTGAAAAGAGAGACAGAGAGAGAGAAAGGGAGAGAGCCAGTGACGGAAAGTTTCAGCGGATTCTCGGGACGCGCATCCGGCGCGGCTTACGAGACATTCGTATGACACGGCGACACGAAGAAGGGGGACGGGGGGGAAGGAGGGTGGCTACGTACATACATACATCTGAAAGTTTGCGTCTGCCGGTACTGCGAACCTCAAAATATTTGTTCTCCGCGGAAGAAGCGGCACCGCATCCGGCGACTAGAAATTGAGTGGAATTCCACGCGGCGGTTTTGCCGCGGCGTATCTGGGTCACGCTGGCCCGGGCCGAGCACACGAAAACACATTGGTTCTTACCTCTGCGGGCTCTCCGCGTTCAAAGTCAGCCGCGTTCCCTCGATAGACAGATAGATAGATCTCTCCACGTCTCTACTCGCGCGCCCGCTCGGGGAAAAGAAATGCTAATTCCGTCCCCGCGACCGTCGGCATGAGAGAGAGAAGTCATTCGTTCTCGTGGAAGACGCGTCACGTCGCTTCATACCCGGGAGGCTGAAGCCCGCTTCTGTTGGTCCTGGGCGCGCCTCGCTCGTCTCCGTCGTCATCCGCTCGAGCGTGTGCTCCCCGATTCTCCGCGAGCGCCTTGTGAGAGCACGCTCGTTCGCCGATCTCTCGCAGAAAAGAAACGTTCACCACGGGAATCGATCGTTGACGACGAGTCCCGCGAACTACACGAGGGCTGCTCGAGGGTGAAAAGTCAACCGGCCCGGTGAGGAAGCTCCGGAAGCGAGTGAGGGGAGCCGCACTCTGCCGCACAACCCCCGTTGCGTCGCCCGTGCTTCTCGCCTCTCTTCGCGCACACCCCCGCTCCGGCGAGTCGATCGCGGTGTGGGAAAAAAAAAGATCCGGCTGATTTATGGAGTCCGGCAGGTGGTTAGCGCGGATGGTGCTCCGTGGTCTCCCCCTGGTCTCCCCTTCGCACCACCCGTCTCGATCGGCTGGGTGAAACTATCGTCGGCCATACTCTCTCACTGCAGCAGCTCCTCGTGATCGACCAGTCACCTCGCGAAGGAGCCGGCGTGCAAGAGCAACAGGAGCAACGCCAGCGTCCTCGTGGCCGCGCCGCTGTTGCTGGAGTTCCCGTGCTGCATGGCCGCCGGATGCTCCCCTGAAACCCAAGAACACATAAATTATTTTCAGACCGGGACTAGGTGGCCGGGGATGCGGCGAATGGAAAATTTACATCGTCGCTTGCGCTCCCTTCTCTCTTTCCCTCTCTCTCTCTCTCTATCTGTTTCTCGTTACTTCTCTCGCTTTCTATCTCCGTTCGCTTCCCAAGCTTTCCCGAGAAACTCGTATGCATGAGAAGAATGTGCATGGGACGCCGCGGAACCTCAAAGTTTTATTCTAATCACAGATTCCTCGACGCTTACTCGGCACGGGTAATTCCTCCGGCATTAAATATCTCGATTATCTCGATAATCTCGTATATTATCGGTGGCGAGAAGGTTGCGACGCTTCTCAATCTGACGAGTCGCGGAACACGCTGGAAATTACACACGCGCGATTTCCGTGACTACTTGAAGACTCGTCGGAAAGGAACGAGTCGCGCCACTTTCTCGCTATCGTGCTGGTTGACAGGTGAAATCAAATGAACGTACTCTAATGAATTGATCCGATCGCATCGAGTGTGCACGCGATATTTGTTTCACCGCCGACAATTCTAAATTAGAGTGAATTTGCGCATACGATAATCAAAGCGATATTAATATCTATTAGAATAATCGCGCATAATTAAGCATGATTGTGCAAAATTAGTAGTGCATCAGTTTATGTATTAATCAACTTTAACCGTGTGTGTACAGACGAGTGTACGTGTGTGTGTGTGTGTGTGTGTGTGCTCATGTGCGCGCGTGTAAACATGTGTACGTGTTCACACATTTAAGAGTGCGAAACCGTCGAAAACGACGCATCGAGTTTCATGTCTACAGGCGGCCGACGAACAAATTGCGCTACAATCGTTAACGAGCGACTCTGCCACTGATTGTTAATTAATCTAAACGTAAAATATGCAGTCCCGGCAATACAGAATCGTTGTAACATGCACACACGCGCGATGGATTCATCATTCGCGAAATTATTCGGTGGTCGTAATCACATTTTAAAAGCGCCGCGGGGCATAAACGCAAATGAAACAATGTAGCGACGTAGCGTAATAACAAGAACATTTCTAAATGCTCCGCCGGAACGGCGGTGCGCGTGAAACGTAAACGTAAAGTCGAGGGAGAGAAGGAAAGGTCCTCCCCACGAATGTCCGCCCCAGGGCGAAATCGAATTCCCCACGTTGCATCGATTTTGGATAAATCAAATATTTAAGCGGACGCATTACATTAGATATTGTTGCAATAACCCCACTGTTTGTCCCCCCGATAGCTCGTGGAAGGAACGACGACTGAGATTCTGCCTAAATATTGACGCCCGCGGCGTTTCCGCGGGCGCGCTCCTTTCAAGAGTTTGCAGTTAGATAGCTGGCGCGTTGATATCGAGCGCGACGTTAGAATTAACTTCGATGTATCGGAATATGGAGGTGCCCGGCAGGTCCCACCACGGAGGAGGAACTCCCGTATACAGGAAATCCTCAGGTGCCGCGCACGGTAATCACTTACACTGAGGCTCGAAGTTGCCGTCGAACTACAAGTTCTTCTCGTCAGTTCTTACACGGGTATGAGCATAAGTGTCTTATCCGGGAACAATATTGAAGTTATTATTAATTCAGCGTGTATCGCGAAAGTTCATTACCACAGCGTTTCGGCGCGAGGTACGCGAGGTACTTAAGTATATTATTTATGCAGCGTCTCGGTAATATTAAATCGCGCCGAGACGCGTCTCTCTTCAACATTGCGATCACGCGAAACGAGACGGCTATGTGTGCTGCGCGTGTCCGTGTATCCGCGATTTTCTTTACGAGGATTCGCACTAATGAGATTAAAGACTCCTCAGGCAGGAGGAGGACCGTCGTGTTGATTCGCACCGAGTGACCCGAGAGGGAAACTTGTATTGGTAAACTTTGCGAATTCAAGTGCGGATAGAATAATCCGCACGCGCGAGAACACGCTGTTTCGAAGCTGCTCTCGCTCGTTCGATCCTCGCGTGATGTAAGTGCGATATTCGATTAACCCTTTGCGTTGGAAGCGCTTCTCCCGGACTTTGTGCATCCGCGAGTCGGACAACGTGCGCGCCCCGTTGATTGCAAACTTCACACTCAATGCCGTTGTCTGGTGACGGCGAAATTCTCCGGAGAATTCCGCGAGATCGCGTAATGTACATCAATGCAATGTACACTTTCGTCGCCTCGACTTAAGTATATACACACGGATCCATCCAGTTGACACTCGCAGGGTGAAGAAATTGGTAATGTAAATTACTCTCGGAGTGGTCGAAACCTTTCGAAATTGCAATTACAAAATGTGCAATACGCAAAAGGTTACGCGAAGATTACCGAGCAGTGCTCGGTGTTATCTAGAAATCCGGCAAAAATCCGCGGAGGAGGGACCGTTCCGAGGGACACGAAACAGCAATACGTTGCGCGCGAGACCTCCCACGCGAGTTTTGTAATTCTGCATCCCTGCGTCCATTCGTCCCGGCACCGGTCGAGCTCCGCTGAAGCGCGGCCAGAGATTGATGCAAGACATCCTGCCGGCGGAGACCAACGGAAAGGATCAAGCGGTGCACTCGTCCGAGCGAGAGAGATCGAATTTCTTTCGCCTCACCTCGCGCCGGCCTTCAGAGGTGCACCTAACGCACACCTACGCCCGCTCCCCTCCTCCTCCCCCCCCCGCCCCAGCGCGCGTATCCATCCGGCCAGCGGTGGGATGGATTTCCGCGCAGAAACGTATTTTTTTCCCGTCCCCGCTACATCCCAACCCCCCGTCGACGTCCGTCTGGTACGCCAGCTAATTTACGACTCGCAATTCGACGAACGACCACGGCCGCAAGAAGCGCTCATTTTTCAGCGAAAACGAGCATCAGCGTCTCAGGGGGGAAAAAGAAAGAAAGGGGCGAGAGGGGTGGGAGAGGAGTGAAGCGAGAGGAAAAGAAAGAGAGAGAGAGAGCGACTCGCGAGACGACGGCCCGCGGGGGTAAATCGACAGCAAGTGCGCGCGGCGGGAGAGATGAAACCGCTCGGAGCTTTTCGATGGAGAGCCTCGGCTCGGCGATACGCTCCACCCTTACGAGAGACGCTGATGTAACGCAGCGAGACGCCGAACGCCTGAGTGCTTACATAAGTTCAGCCGCGAAATGCACGACGCGGATCGTTACGGCGAGGTGTTTAGGATTTTAATGTGTTACACAGGACGCTGTGCGTATGTGTGTATATAAGTGAAAGAGAGAGAGAGAATCGGCGTCCATCCATCTTCTCTTTTTACTACCCCGCAAATAGTTTCTCGTCTGGCGTTTCCGAAGAGCTCCCAATAAAAGTGTCACCATAAACAGCCCGTTAAGCGCGACAGCCGTTTATTTAGTGTGACGCGAACAGCGTCTCGCCGAGCGAGACGGTCGGGATCGGAAAACGAAGCGATTATCAATTACATCGTCATCGGAGGACGATGCTTCGTCGGGCGCGTATTACACCCGCCGTGACGTCGCAACTACCACGATCGCGTCCAATTAGCTCTAATGCTCACGGACCGCGTCGTAAGCTCGCGCGTGCGAGCGGTGGAAGGGAGAGGGAGAGAGTAAAACAACGAAGCGGTAGACTTCATTTTTAACGAGGCACGTCTTATTAATGAAAAGAACCCGAGCGCGGCGAGACCGCTCGGAGCAGCCTATCGCCTTTATTCATAAGGCATTAAACTGTCCCGTGTAACCTGGGCGGAAGCCCGCCGGCCTACCTATCGCGACTCCGTTATTTCCCCGGGTATTTAGTCCGCGGCAAGTGAAAGAAGGCGAGCGCAAATTGTCGAGCGCGACCGCTCGACTGTTCTTGCAATCTGTACGTGGCAATTTGGCGAAGCGGCGGCGGGCACGCTAATGAGAGAAGCGCTTGAAAATTAACAGGCGGTAGTCGCGGTCGCGCACTCGTCCGCGCGACCGACGAACGAACAAATCGTCGGAAATCGACGGGTAAATATGCCTCGAGATTAAACGAAACCTCGAGACACAAGTGTATTCTCGCGCGCGCGCACGCGCTCACATCGGCGATGTCTGAATTTTCCAACAGCACTTTCGTAAACGTTTTTCTCTCGTTTCGTTCGTGGAACGTGAAAAAAAAAAATTTGCATGAGTTGGCGGGACTCGCGGGTGAAATCTAGCCGGCGGAGAGTCTAACGTCCAACGGGGGGTATAGAGAGAAAAAGAAGGATAGGTGGAGATAGCGGGAGAAAGAAAGATAGATGGATAGAAAGAAANGGGGGGGGGGGGGGGGGGAGGGGGAAACTGCGTTAAAACCGTTACACGCTACGTTTTCCCGGAGTATCCCGGGAAAAGCCGAGGCAGAAAGTGCTTTTATTGCTTATTCAGACGCGCCGGTAATTATTCCGGCACTCGTGTGCCGCCGTCGCCTCCGCCACCACCATCGAGTTACGTAACATTCGCTAACCGGGGGCCTTAAATCCGCGTTAGTAACAGCGGATAACGCGCTTGACGTTGATAGATTAACCCGCGGGCCGGGTGTAATCGCGGGGAAGAGAAAACCTAATCTCGATATACGCAGACGAGGAGGACGCAAACGACGATCGCGCGCCGCCTTTCGCGGAACGCTCGAGTCGCGGGATCCGCAGCGGGCGGTAAAGCAGAGCCTCGGATTCCGTGCGTAATTACGCGCGTCCACAAATCCGATTCCGAAGCTTTTCGCTTCGCCGTTCGTCGCCAGCGCTGGACGGCCATCATCGCGCGGGTCGCGCTCATTAGACTGAAAATTCAACGCCGGGCAATAGAAATATCATGCGGGTCGCGCTCCGGCCATTCGGCTTCGGTCTTTTTCGCGGGCAAACGGTTTTCCCAGTTTTATGCAAATAGTATAATAATTGCAGCGCAAAGCGACGTCGCCTGGGAATCCTGTTATTTTCGTCACGAAACAGGAAGAGCGGCAACGCGCGCTCATGCAATTATCTCCGGCCGAGCGACGTTAAGTTGAATGTCCGGCGCGCGCCACTAAGCGAATAGTTGAACACGGTTAAACTTTCACCCTTTCATCTCGGATTCTTGCCGCTTATAATTTGGAATACCGAGAGATTCGAGCGTCCGCGGCGCGAGCTGCGCGACGTTCGGCTCGAAATTGAAATAAAGAATTTCAAAAGTGCTTTCTCCGGCGAGCTTGACGAGAGTCGATACACCTCCCTTCGNGGGGGGGGGGGGGGGACGACGTTTACGGCCGAAGCGTTCGCGTCAAGTATCTCGTATGGATATCGATGATCGCCGGGCGATATATCGTGGCATGAGCGGGCCGTGCGATCGATCAAGCGACCGCAATGATCGATCGGAAAAGTGGAACTCCGCGGGCTGCACCTACGTAATCGAGTTTCCGCGAAGATCCAATCAAATTCGATTAATCGCGGGATTGGCAATTTACCGGCGCTATTTGCGGCCGCATTAGCGGCTCTGTGCCATTGTATGCGGCCGGGTATCCAAAGGCTGGGCTCAGATGTATGGCACCAATTAGCAAATCAGCTGTCGCCAATGTTTACTCGTGACTGATGAAGGCGGCGATATCTCGACGGTAACGCGCCGATCCGACGTAATGGCGAGGGATCGCGAGCGAACGGGCAGGCAGCCCGAGAGAGAGAGAGAGAGAGAGAGAGAGACCGGCCGCCGAAAATTCTCGAGGAATTTATGCGCGTCGGCCAAGCGGAATTCTACGCATTTTACCGTCCGGCCACTTTAATAACGGGCGAAATGGCTGATTTCATTACACGATGCCCGCGCATTGTCCCTCACACGCGAATATGTAACCGTCAGTTAAATGGACTCGGTTATGCGCGAACAGATTAAACGACATTTATTACAAATTAGGAAGGAATTGCTCCCAAAACTCGATGTAACGTCAATTAAGACTCGCGAAATACCGGCGGGTAACAATTCGCGCGCGCGCGTACGATTGTTTCGCTCGTTCGAAAACGACGTCAACTATGCGTTCCGAAATTACGTCGTCGGCGGTATCGAAACGACGTGTCCGCTTCGTTCACACCCGCCGTGGACTCGGGCGTAGCCGCCGCGCGTGGTGTAAAAAATTTCACGTCTACGAGCAATCTGCATTAAACTCTTTTACGTTAATGAAAATTGCGCGCGGCGAAACAAGCGACCCCCCCCCCTCTTCACTACCCGTTCGCAAGTTATTACTCGAGGTATTACGTAATAAAAAGAAAAGGGGAAGAGGGAATAAAATGGGGAAAGTCGAATGAGGACGAGCTCGCGACAAGAAGGCGTTGCCAAGAAGCAAACACAGGCCGGATCGTCGCCGACGCAAAATAACGCGCAATGCGCCGTCGTCCGCGGAGTTCGCACCGGGAGGGTTAGTTTCAACCGGGGTGTACTTAACCGCAGAGAACGCCGCTTAATAAACCCCCGTACTCGCTACTCACTCTCCCTTTCTCTCCCTGTCCCCCTTTCTCTTTCTCTCTCCGCTCGGTCCTCGGCTGTTCGCCTTTTTATAACGCTTCCGCGACTTTCAAAGTGCCGCGGCCGCTTAAATCACGGCCCGAACTTCCGGCCTCGGGCGCACGCTCCTCTCGTCCTTGAAAGTAAAATATACCTGCGGCCAACCTCTTCTTCTTCCATCTTCCTCCTCTTCCTAACCGGGGTCGCCAACCCCGGCGCCAAGAGAGAGAGAGAGAGAGAGAGGATCTCCCTTATGAAAATCTCGATCATAAAGCTCGTCGAAGGAGTTTCCCGCTACACCGGGGTGCCGCTATAATCCCATTAAGGCGGCCTGATTTGCAGCGAGTCCTGACGCTCTCCTTTTCTCTCTCTTTCTCGGTCTCACGCGGGACGCCGGCGGCTGCCGAGAATTATTGCGCGTTTTTTCCCCGCGACATTAGTGGGCGGGTATCCGGTGCCGACGACGAATAGGCGGCGCGTTAATACAATGTAACCGAGGGCACTGCGTCATGAACGAGCTGTAACGGCCGTCGACCTCCTCCGGGCTATTCATCTCGAAAGGAGGAAGCGACGGTCCAGGAAGGAGGAAGATCCGACCGCGGCGCGCCTCCGTCGACTCCGTACCCGCGCGGTGAACCCCCGTCGAATGGGGTGCGCGCGTATGTTCGCGCACTGCGCAAGCGAGGAACCGGATGCTGTGCGGTAGGTAATGAAACTCGAAGCTCGGCACCGAGCGTAGTCGTCGTCGTGTTCGTCCTCCGGCGCTTCGCGATCGCGCGCGAATCGAAGTGTTCGGCTTTTCGACCGAGGGCCGCAATTATTCGCGATATCCTCCCGGAAGCGCGAGCTTCGCGTCGGCCTTCGTCCGTAACTCGGAGGTCGAGGATAAAATCGAGCGTTATCGCGACGTCTCGGTCCCGATATCGTAGTGAAATTTATTCGTACGGCATGCCGCTTCCACCCCGAAGTAGGAAAAATAGGAAACCGTTATGAGACATGAGTTTCCGGCGGGAGTATAAAAAAGCGAACGTTCCGCGTATGTAAATTCGCCGAGGAAAAATTGCCGAGATAGATCGATCCGGGCGGAACGTTCGCCGAAAATGAATGTAAGTCACGGCTCGGTGATTCCTTCGGGGAAACGATTACGCCGCGAATCGCGAGTTTGTTTGGCCGAGGCGGCGAAACCGCGGCCTCGCTGTATACCGGAATGCTACCTGACGCTTCTCTCTATCTTTCTCTCTCTCTCGTGCAGCAGGAAACTGCGCGAGGTTTCCCCCGATTATCGTTACGACTGTAGCACCGTAAGCGTGGCCGGAAGCTCGTGCTGCAGTTAGCGAAAAGAATTCTTGGAACTGCGAGTGCAATTAGTTCCACCGGGAATCGATCGCGGCACGGAGAAATACCGCAGCTATCGGGCAATTCGCTCGCTCACGCACGAGTTCACGAGGTCGGGACGCAAGAAACGCACAGGTGATCTTGAAAAATCGCCCGTAACGCGGTTAAACGAGAGCTTCTCGTAAGTCCACTTCGCCGGACTTTACGACGGCCCCTAAAGGGAACGCTATTCGAGCACGCGAACGATGAAATTCTGTTCGCAAGAAGGATATACGCGTATGCGCGCGTTACGCGGGTCGAAAGTCGAAGGGTCAACCCTGCGTAACACGATCTTCTGCTTTTGGAAAAATCTTACAGCAGCAAAACGGCAAACATCGATTTTTGAATGTAAATTAACAGGTAAATTTCACGAATTGTAAACATTTTTTTTATCAATATAATCTTCAACCAATATCTGTTCTGGTTTGCATGAGAGAAAAATTCATAACCGTTGTGAATACACTGGCAACATATGGTGACAACGTTATCGCGATAAAGTCACGATAGTACACAATGGTGGAGAGGTGAGACAAATGAAATCAAACGAAAAAATGCAGATACATGAGTACACATCTGTAAAGTTACACGGCGTTACGAGAGGGTTAAGGAGGTAACCGGAGGAGTCACGCTTCCCCGAAGCTTGTTCTCCGCAGGAAAATAACGGTGAAATAACGGTCGGCAGCCTTGCTGCGCTAGAAATAACGGTGCTTGTTTCAATTCACAACAGTGAAGTCAAGATCGAGGGAAGAGCCGCCTCGATGAATTACGGCGCCTCGGGGAGGAATAAATAGGTTATTCATTGTTTAATAAAAACGCATATCCATCCTCTCCCTCGTGCCGTCCTAATTTTCATTCTTATCTTCGCGGACTCGCCGATGACACTCCGGAGGAAAAGCAGAGAGGGAAAACCTCGCGGCCGCCTCGTGCAAATCGTGACAAATGCGGGCTGCGTCTGGGCGGAATTCTTTTTCTTCGGCGCCGATGTAATGGAACGGAGATCTAATTTCGCGCGTTGCGTCACGAGTGGACGTAGATAGATCCGATTGGACGACTTAGCGCAAACCGCAAATGGTCGGGGCGATCAATCTCCATCGAAACTGTTTCGGCCGGATTGTCTGCATTCCGCGCTGCGCCGTTAAAGTTTGATTACTCAACTATGAATAGTCGAATGACACGAATACTCGAGGTATCGCGAAGAATAAGCATAGAATGGTGGATTTATTCCGAACCGTTAAAAGCCCCTTCTATACGCCGGCCCTTCGTATTATTCCTTCCCGCAATTTCTTCCTTCTTTTTGCGCTTGTTCCTCCTCTCCTTCCTTTCTTTCCTCCCTTCCCTCTCCTTGATCTTCCGCTCCACTTCCCGGCGCGATATAGCGTTATGCACAAAAGCGGGCGTAGCTGTAGCTCGAATTCGGGTATGGATTTCAGAGCATCTGTCGACGTATCGCATTCACAGTTATCGAATGACACAATGCACGTACGCGTAATTTGAGCTATTGTGGTATGGCCAAAACAGCAACATGTTTCATCGGTATCGTTTGCCAACGTTGAACGTTCGCTATATAGACCGACGAATGGCCAAACGTCTCCCCGTTGTGTTCGCGAATTGCACAACGATAATGAGTAGTACGTACACCCGCGTGACCCACATACATCTCTCGATCCGCGTCTTCTCGATTTCCCGATCCGCGTCTAGATTACACCGTTCGACGAAAAATTCGCCTCGCGACGAATATCCCTCCGTTTTCTCTCTCTCTCTGAGCGCGCGAAAGTCGCCGGATCGTGCCGTTTGCAAAACAGCAACACGGAAACTATCGAGTGTATCTCGCCGTGTATCTCGCGTCTCCTTTATCGTGGAGCTACTATTTCGCCGTAGCGATGCACCGTCCTCGCCCGAAACGCGCTCTTCGCGAAGCGTGTAACTCCGAGTGGCCGTTTACATCCAGGAAAGACGGACGCAGAGAGGAGGAACTCTCCGTCGGAGACGCTCGGTCATAACGACCCGGCGATCACAGACCCGATTCGTTCGAGGGATGAACGAGGAGGCACGGAAAGGAAGTTACGTCGGACAAAAGCGATCGGAGCGGCGGCGGGATGGTCGGAAGAAAAATTTCCGCGCCGGGAAATTCGCGGTGGCGGCGCGACGGCGGGGCGAACGGATTATAAAACTTCCTCATCGGGGCATCGGAATAATTGGTTTAGTTATCGGATATACCGTCGACTGTATCGCGAACTCGCCGGTTCTCTCACTATTCCTCCCCCTCATTCGCTCCTCCGGGTATCGACGGTCGCTTGCTTTCCACGCTTTCACCGCCCTCTCCCGCTCCTTTAATCTCGCGCTGCTCTCCGCCCGTAACTCACGCTCGAAATCATCCGGCCGACTTCTATCCCGGCGCGTTTGCAATTCGCGCCGATGACAGACGTGGTTTACGACGGGGAACCGCGAAACTCGCGGGGTGTAAAACTACCGGGTAGAAGAGACGCGCCGTTATTCCACCTGCGAACGTATCCGCCGCCGTTGCGGCGGAGCGTCGATGCCCTCGACGCTGCATCTCGTGACGCGCGTGCTTTTAAATAAAAATGTACCAGCATCTGCCGGCTCCCAGGCGCTGTGCGTAATAACAATAATCCGATCCAGGCTGTAAAGCGCGGTGTAAATGTATGAGAAAAAAATAAAACGAGCCGCCTAGTGCGGGGGTAGACGATCGATAATTCGGCGCGATTCTGACGCTCCGTCGGAGAAGGAAAATGGGATTTGTTCCTTTAATGAGTAACAGACTCGTTACCGGGGAAATTGATACGGGGACAAGATCGAGGAGCTTCCCCGCAATTGAATCGTGCGAGAGCAACGGTATGAGGCTCTCCCTGTCTCGCTCGTTCCGAGGTTGATCCTATTAAATCGCGGGAACGGACCGACGTTAATCAAGAATTAAGTGCCGCTCGTTAAAGCGGCGAAACAGAGCGAGATTTTCTAATAGGAAGCGGAACCCGGGACGAAGTAATGGCATCAAAGGGGTGGCTCTCGCGCGCGAACCGTCAATCGACGGGAAATGCCGGCGGTTGCCGGAAATATCGACGTGCCGGAAACATTTATTGCTCGACGCAGAACGCGCGCAACGTCAAGCCGGCCGCGATACCGTAATTCGGCGGCGCGTTCAACCGGCCT
The DNA here is from genome assembly GCF_001313825.1 of Dinoponera quadriceps. Classification (NCBI taxonomy): domain Eukaryota; kingdom Metazoa; phylum Arthropoda; class Insecta; order Hymenoptera; family Formicidae; genus Dinoponera; species Dinoponera quadriceps. The sequence goes on along the minus strand of NW_014557287.1, from coordinate 1,494,751 downwards.
CGTCCGCTCGCCCATCGCTTGTCCGTTTCACCGCCCGTTTTCATTCCCCTTCATCCCTTTTAATATCGCCGATTCGGCCCGCACAACTGACGTTAAGCAGATCGCGTTACTGTCGCGAGAGTTAACGGCGGCATGTGGGGCACGCGACACGCACCCAACCATCGCCGCCGCTCTTGTTTTCGACGGTCCCGCCGCGCCCTTTTAATTCGCCGTTTCGTCGCGCCGATACCATCGGCAAATTAGCCGGTCGCTGTTGAATCACTGCGTGTTAAGCGCGTTAAATTAGTTTTAATAAATCAGTCGATTAATCGCATTATTAGCATCGCGATAAATCGCCGGCCGATGAATTATTTAACTTATTAATTTATCAGTCCCGCGATATAAATTGCCGATTAAAATCCCGGCTGGCGCGCTTTACACGCGCGCGTAACTCCGTCGAAAACAATGCGAGATACCGTGCGTATTGCAATCAATATTGCAGGAGGTTTGTGTGCACGGGCGTCCGAGATAGCGATGGGACGACGGCAAGAGGGGGAGGGGATAAAGCAGGGGAACGGAGCTGTTTTCTTTCCTTTCGTGTCATGATCCGCGCTGACAGGGCCCATTTCTCCGCGACAAAATACGGCGGCCGATTTCGCATTATCGCGCGTGTCGCCCCCGCCGCACTTCCGCGGCCTTAATTATGCGAGAGCGGCGTATCTACCGACACCGGTGCACACGGTCATTTATTGCTTTCAGCGCGTTGTTGCAGGCATTGCGGGCGTCGCGCCGTTGCGCGGCGACACGCTCTCGATAAGCCGCGCCACCACCGGTTTTACCCCCTTCGTATCGCGACTTCTGCTCGGGGTAAACGCGCGGTAAATATCGGGATATCTGATACAACGCTCGATTGCAACAGTTTTTTTTCTTTCTCCCTCTCCACTTTTTCTTCTCATACAAGAAATGCGTCTCTCTCTCTCTCTCGTGAATAATGTAAATGTGTTCCCAGCGAATCCCCGGTCTTCAGCATTCTTCGCGAATATCCCGGCGAATTTTTTTTCAAGGAAAATACGCAACAATGGAAATGTTAGGTTAATTCAGAAGGCTTCTCATTCATAGAATATACGTTTCATTTTTCGGTGTATCTGTAGTTCGAGATATTCTGTTCACATCGACATTTGTTCGGTATTTGCGCTATTCTATTCTATTTTGGAACAAAAGCTCGGAGCGGTCATCTCCCTGCTGGAGGTTATTGCCTCTGACTGCTTAGGTTCTACTTATATTTTCGCGTTTCTTTCCATTGTCTTCCGTAAGTATCGCGTGCATTGCTTTCTTCGTAACTGTGTGTTATCTGGGAATTTTCTCAGAGCGCGTAATAATTTTATCCACCTATCCAGCCGTTCTGTTCCATTCCACACTCTTCTTTGTGAGAAAAAGACTTTTGAATGAACCTAATATTGGTGTTGGTGTGCGGCGGACGCGATCCGTACTCGATTCGCCCTGAGCTTTAATCCTGCGAATCAACGAGCGGAACTTTCGAGGGATATCCGAAGCCGCTCGTTACCCTCCCTCCGTTTCCCGCGACGGTATGACCCCGAGGTGTGCCGTGGGATAGAATTTTATCCCTTCTTAAGCGTTATCGAAATGGACGGGCGCGCTATCGAAACCTAGGGAGCATCGTCGTAACTGTTATCGACAAACGTTCCTGCCTGCCGCTTTTCTCCGACTGCCCGGGGAGCGCAGTCTACGAGCGAAATTGCGGCCGCATAAATTCGAATCACCGATGCCACCGACGCTTGCGCGTCCCTTAAGATCAAGCCACGGGGGCAGAACGGGTAATCCTCCCTCGTTTCCGGCGACGGAGCTGCCCTTTGATACGAGGCGGATATCCCTCTCTAGCCGAAGGCCGGCCGAGCGGTGCGAGTTAAAATAGTGAAAGTTTCCTTAACTGCGTCCGCGCGGTCGTTACGGCAGCGAGATGAGGTAACTTTAATTGGAGCATGTAAATATACTCTCGGTTCACCGTTAAACGCGTGACGCGCGCTACCTCCCGGCTAATCGGTTCTTATTCTAAATCAGGTTTCGTCCCGGTGATTTCGGCGCGATGTCCGCCTCGATAGAGCCGTCGGCAGCGGCCGGTCGGTGTGCCTCGGCTTTTAGAAAAATACCCGGCTATCTCCGAATAATACCGGTAATCATCGGCCGCGCTCTCTTTCCCTCTCTGTTTCTCTCGAGCATAGGGAAATAGACGATCCCATTGACAGTCGTAATCCTCGACGAGGAGGACTTTTCGAACTCGTCGATTCCGAACGTTCGCTCTCACCCGTCACTTAACTTATTTCAACATAACGACTATCTCGCACGCAAATCGAGCATAGACCCGCCCCGACTATAATTCGTCGTCCACGTTGGCCTCCGCGTCTTAAAATAGCGGGGCACAATAGGCGAGGTGAGATGATGATAAAAAAGCGTGTCGGGGTGGGGGAGAGAGAGAGAGAGAGAGAATTCGATGATTAGCGCGATTACCCCGCTCGAGAGCGTGTCACACGCGCGGATCGATTCGTCGCGTCGAAGCACGATCCGGAATTACAGCGCGGGGGTACCGCCGGCAAACAAATTGTTTTCCCATAACACATCCCGCGATAAACCGCGCTCGCACTTTAAGGCCACGTAGCCGTGGCAAAGGTCCAGGCGCGCTAATGAAAAAAGCATGTACCCGGCTAGCGCGGGATTGTGTCGTGTCGCGCCGCGGCTCGAAACGCGGACGGAAATCGATAACCGTAACGCGAGCCAACAAGTCCAGAAATTGGCCCTTTTTCCAGCTCCGGTTGGCGCAGAAACCGACATAATGGGAAAGCGAAAACCCATAATAACGAAAACGTGGATAACTCCCGAGGAATGAAATCATTACGGGACCTCGAGGAAGGGGGACCGGAGGATGAACGATAAAGTCGCTTATTCGCCCGTGAGTGATGCACTTTGCGCGAAAGCAGACGTCTCGGCGTGTACGATGTATGCACAAGAGCGAGATACAACGTCTTTCCGACGACTACTGGGTGAATATAAATTTCACAGTTGCCATTGCCGGTGCCGCTAGACGTTACGGTTTGTTAACTGCTAATGGCGACGTAACTACCTCGTTTTTTGTCGCGTATGTTCGCGAGGGGGTCGGGCGGAGGGGGGCACATTAAAAAGTTTAAAAGGAGATTACGCTAATGGGCACCCCCGTATCGTAACGTAAAGTACGCGGCAACACTCGGGGATTAACTCGGGATCACCCCTCCGGCGAGTATTTCGCGTCAAATCGCAATCAGAGATTACAAAATGTTCCGTGCAAATAAACCGTTTTCCTATAATCCCCAGCTATAAGCCCGTTATAATTCAATGACGCTCGCGTATTGCGACGGTTCGCGCATTTTCCCAAGAATTATTGCTCCATGTGTAAATAAATGTACACAGTGTATATCGGCGTCGAATTCACATCGTCGGATTTTTGCGACTCATTTCGACGGCCGCGCTAATTGATCGATTGATTGATCGATCGACCGTTCGATACGTGATTCTCGATATTCTTAGCGCCCGTTTATCGTCTCGTTTGCCTCGATCGTACTGGGAGGGNGGGGGGGGGGGGGGGGGCAAACTGCGCGCGCGCCGACGTAGAAATTCTTATGAAAAGCGTGTATCGCGATTTTTCACAGCGTTCTCTCGAATAAGTGATTTATCATCCATGGGAACGTGTCCTCCTCGCGGGCTTATGTTCGCACGTTCACACGCGGCGATGGAACGGCACCGAGGTGAAAGTTAAGGCCAATGTCTACAGAAACTTTCGGCACCGGAGAGATAACGGAGAAAACTCCGGGCGCGCGAAGAAGCTCCGGGATCATCTTATTACCACGTCGGGAGTGTCGCCTGTCGATCAACCTCGCGACAGAATGAGGGATTACGAGTGGCAGAACGCGCCGAGTAAATCCCACCACTGCGAGAACTGCCAATAACTCGTTGTCAGTCGCAGCACGTCTCGTGTCTCAAAACGGACGGCCGTATTTACGATGCGATTTCACGACGTGATAAAAAAGGAAAAAAGGAAACAGAGAAATAGAGATGGAGATAGCGAGAGGTAGAGAGAGAGAGAGAGAGAGAGAGGGAAGGGAATGGCGTTGAAGGTAAATCGGAGTTTGCAATTTGTCTCCGCGGGAACTCACCGTAATTCGAAGGCGCCGGATCGTAAACGTTCCTCGAACCTGCGACACGACCTTTTAAATTGGGGGCGAGGTCGCGAGAAGCTTGAAAGATCGACGGGTACGACACGTCGAAAGGTTACCGATGAATATTTCAAGCCCCCGGTCATCAGAGCACGGGGTCGCTATTTTCCCGATTATGCTAATGATACGAGCGCGGAGAGCGCGGTATGACACGTCTGCGAATGACGGTCGAATTTCCAGGTGCGATCTTAGCGTGCGAAATGGCAGGGTTCGTGGAAGTTCGGAACCGAAGTCGGTTATCCCATTATAACACCGGGCGCATATTTGCGCATCGATCCGGAGTGGCGCGCGCGCGAGTTTACGGTAAACGGCAAATAAATCGTTTCCACATTATTCTCCTTCTGTAATTCGACAAGTTCGATTGTTCTCGACGTCACATTCGAGGTTCCCAAAGTAGGTATCGCCGTCGATCGACGTCACGTAGAAAAGCGAACGACGAAAACTCTCGATCACGCGACTGTCCGAGTGGGAGAGAAAGATAAACGGAGAAAGGGAGGGGGGGG
>NW_014557287.1:1460141-1489982 GCF_001313825.1 Dinoponera quadriceps | reverse complement strand
GGGGGGGGGGGGGGGGCATAATTAAACGGAGGAACTCCATCGGTCTGAATCCGACAAACCCCGAGGGATAATTAAACGGAAGGGGGGGAAACGAAATACACACATACACACACACACACGGAGAATTCGCCGGAGCCTCCGTACTTTTTCCCGCATGCCGCGGGTTGACATTGGTAGTTACTGGTTCGAAGCCGCTGACACGTAAGGAAACCGACTGACGAGTAACAAGATGGGGCGCGAAGGAAGCTTCCGCGAAAGTTTGTCTTCCACGAAGATAAATAGAGGCGAAGTGGGACATGAACCTCTTTGAACCTCGTTGTCCATCTCGCAAGCGTAACGGGAAGTGATGGTGCGGCGGGAGAATTTTCAACCTTTCTCTCTTCCACCCTCCCTTCTCTCCCTTTCCTCGCCCGTTTCTCGCTCGGAGGCGGAAGACGATAAATCCTGGTGCGCAGTTACGGCACGGAGGGCCGTTAACTCCCGATAATGGCTCTGTATTAGTTTCGTCTCGTTTGATCGCGAAACTTTTCTTATTCTCGCGCTGTCACGGAGTCACGTCCGACTACAGCGAGCTCTACTTCGTCGCTCGCCGCCGTCGTAACGCCGCCTCTATTAGTGCTGTTACTGTTACCAGCGGAGAAACCGGCCTCCGATCGGCCCCCGATCGCGCATAATTCGCGCGATTGAGCACACGCGATCGTGCGCACGAGGGCCTCACTTCGCGTCGCCATCCGTCGGCCGTGTCGCCTCGATTGCTCGTCGGGCAAATTGAAGATTTGTTTGCGTCGGCAGCCGCGCGCCGGTTGTCTTGATAAATCCTTGAGCTGTCACGCGGAAATATCGTTCTCCGCGCACAGCACCAGAGGAAGAGAGAGGTCGCGCTCGCTCGCGAAGGGAGTTCACCCTTAGAGCGAATCATTCCTGACGCGTGAATAAATAGCAGCCCACCCTCCCCCCCGTGCGGTTATGCGCGAGCGCCCACCACTTTGGGTGGGAACGACGTTTTCGTTCGGGGCTTGATTTTATGATTCAAGAATAACGGTGTGTACATATCACGGACACGAGTGTCCGGAACTTTGGTTTCGCAGAGCCCGCTGAAAAATCGGTGCATAGCGACCGGTCCGGATCGGGCTGAGAATTTGTTCGAAAAGCGGACTTACGCCAGTTTCGGAAACAAATGGCTCGCATAAACAATTTTCGTGGAACGATAGAAGCAATTGTTTCGATTAAAATGTTGTATAACGTTACGATTATTTTGTTGAATATTTTGTCAAATGAATGTTTTCATTAAATCCTCGGCGAAGTTTGCAAACTGCACCGGCCGAGCCACCCGTTTTTCCCGGGGATCTCACTTTGTATAGATTATTTTTCGTACACAAAGCCATAAAAATTCGGAATTTTATATTGATGGAAAACACAGCGGCGCCTACAAATGCAGAGCTTTTATCAGGCAGAAATTTGATAAAATAAAAAATGTATCGTAACATGTAAAGAATCGCCTTGCTGTACGAGCGATAAATTCGGATTACCTGTCAGTTAATGGCCCGTAACGCGCGTACATTCGTCATTAGTCAGGCTTAATATTTATCGCGCGTTAAAAGACAAAGCGGAAAACATTATGACTCGTGTCGCACGTGTTTACCTAACGGGAAGAGCGTTTCATGGCGCTGCGCGCCTCTGTAATTAATAGCTGATTTCTATGGAGGTCGCGAGAGAGGCGCGTATTATTTATCGTCCTATGCCTTCTAGCTTGTCGAAAGACTTGGCAGCGTTTCAGGTCGTTGGAAAGTTGACCGAGGTCGCGCGGATGTATCGACATTTACTGCCCGGCTCGCAATCCCGCTGATAAATTGCAGGTTATTATTTTCGCGCGAGTCGCACGTGCCCGCCGATCTAACGATGGATTACCCGCGTGCGAGGAACGCGCGTGTAAATATTAGCGGCTGTTTATTAGAAACAACACGCGCATCGTTGATACCGGAGAGAGCCGACAAATTGAATCACCCCCGGCGGAGCGCCAAGTTATTTTAGAGATATTAAAAAGGCCATTAACATTCCTGTTTCGCTTTCCTTGCCGCCTCCTCCATTAATCGCGATATATTCGAACGAGGACACGATTCGCAATTGTCGAGAGAGAGAGAGAGAGAGAGAGAGCAGCGCGATGCCGAGATCAGAACTCGGCGGCGGCAACACATTGTGTTCGGTGATGCGATCGCGAAAATTATCCGCGCGGCATTGAACCGCGTGCGCGATGATAAGCAAGGCAGAAACAATTTAATACGGGGGACCACACGGTGTGCGCGATCCGCGGTCTGTGTATCGACGCGGAATCGAGCGCCGATATTTCGGCACAGGCCGAGTTATTCAGACGGAATCCCGGAGGCTCGGGGGAACTTGAAAACGCGCAGGCACTCACAGCTAATTACGCGTAATGCGCCACCGGGCCGCTTTGTTATTACACGTCGCGAAACTCGTTACACTGAAATTTCGAGCGCGGTTTACTCGCTCGCTCGCGCGAGTTATTACGATCGTGCGTTATACGCGCTATCTCGCGCTTTAATCTCGGCGCCGACATTATCCTCCTCGCATTGTTCCGATGGGAAGTCTTCCTGAGGGAAGTCGAAGTTGAAATGCAAAGAGGGAGGGAGAGGGAATAGAGAAGGACAGAGAGTTAGAAAGAGAGAGGGAGAGAGAAAGCGTGATGAGGAAAGAGAGGGCGAGAGAGAAAGGAGTATTATCCCCCCCCACCCACCTTCCTCGGCCGCACGTGCGCTATTATGTACAACCATCCGCAGACTTCGGGGCCGGGGGTAATGCATATTCCACGTATACGGTGGCTTTCCCCAGTAACTTCCACAATTTAACTCACGGATATTGCGGTACATCACGCAGTAACGAAAGTCCTTTGATAAGTTCCGCGGAGATTACGGGGACTTACGTTTCCGCGTCGGCCGTCGGCCGCAGCTCCTCGACGACGAGTCTTTTACCGGGTCCGCGCGAAGAAGTCGCGAACCGGGTAGAATCGCGATGCGGAAAATCACTTTTCCTTGCGCATCAGCCTGTCCTAATTAACGTGTGCGCGAAGGCCGTCCGGGTCGCCGGCTACGAGACTCTTTCTATATTTACGTGCCTTTTGCGGCGACCAACGGCGCAATTGATTTAATTTATCCTAGTTAAGCGTGCGCATATACATAGACGCAGTATGTATTTAATTAGAAGTTCGATGTCGAAAGGGTTAACCCGACACGGGACGTCCCGTGCCGCAAACGTTTGCCCTGAATCGGCGCGTACGCCCGCCACGATTTACTTCCGATAGCTGCGGTATTACTTCCGATAAGTTCGGTATTATCCTGACGGGATTCGAAGTCGAGGGGAGGACGAAGAGTGAGGGAGGGAGGGAGAACGTAGGAAGATATTACCCGCGTATAACACAGGGCCGATCCGCGCGCGATCTCTCTCACTCCAATACCAACACACACACACTCTCTCTCTCTCTCTCTCTTCCCGAGCCACTCGATGTGCATATCTCAGGAGCTCGCGTGCCGCGGACGTGCAGACGCAGGGAAGCGAGCCGGAAGGGGAGCGGAGAGCAGCGTTCTATCTCTCTCTCTCTCTGCCGCGCTCTCTGACGGGCAACCCGGCAGGGATTTGCATGGGACAATATCTCGACTGATTTATCCCCCGGAGCGACGCGACGGCTGGGAAAAGGGCAGACGTGTATCCCGAGGATTTATTTCTTCGGCACTTTACGCGGCACGCCGCGTCGCGGCGCGATAAAGAGACGGGACGTATCCGAGCGGAACCTACTTTCAAACATCTCCGGCCGCGCGACATTAGGAACGTCCGGTTTAGAGTCGTTCGCATGCAGCTCACGACCCCGAGAATTCGAACGCGTCTCGAGCGGAGCGCATCGGCGCGTCGCGCTATACTACGGCCGCGGCGCGTTTACGGCCTTCGCCCCCCTCCCCGTTTGCTTTATCGGCGCTTGCTTTTCCCGCCGGACCCCCGTGGGATTTACGGCCCGGCGTAAAGTCCGACTCCACTTACTTGGTCCTGCGGACTTTCCCTCCGCCCGGGGGTAGTCTCGTCCCCTCGCGCGTCCGTGTTTCACGTAACACCGACCGTGTCCACGGCTCGTTGGCGACGTCGTTGCCGGCGCGCACCGTTCCGCGGCAATCTCGGTGAGGCGTCGTAAAAATACCCGCCTATCTCTCGCGCTTCGTTCTAAAATGTATCCCCGTTCGTCACGGCGACTTAAGCGACGTTATCAGGAAGGTCATTTCGCCGCAATAAAGGGAGGTTATCCTTCCTCGCCCTGTGCAAAGGCATCACCGTGTACCACTCGGGTGACACGATGTAAGCGCGCCGACGGAGGATCTCTTCGTCGGGCCGCTTCGACCTCTCACGCCCATTTACGGGCTCCCGTGCGTGCGTGCGAGCGTACGTGTGCGACGATTTTGCGAGCGGTATCGGGGTCAACGCGATAACCATCTGGATAGAGAGTGGGTGCGGCGGATCTCAGCCGTCGAATCGGCCGCTCGCGTGGGCTTTCAGGACTCTGTGTAATTTTCGTCCTTGCTCCATTACCCCGCTTCGGGGTGTCCCGGGGAAAATAGCGATGATGATTCCGACAATTTGGGAAGAGCGTCGTCCTCGTCGTTCGCAGGAGACGGCGAGAACGCTGATAAACGCACGGTGGATGCTTTCGACCAATCGCGTATTATTAACGTCATTCCTCGACGAACGAAATCCGATGAGTTAACCCGAAATTTCGACATTAAGCCTGAAAATACAGTCGAGCTTCGTAAGACTATCGAAGGATCTTCAGATATAACGTTATACGAACTATTGTGTCCCTTTGGTGCTACAAATGGGAACTTATTTCCGTCTCCTCCAAGTTGAGACTTGAAGAAGAACGTGTTGTGAGCTTCTGGAATGGCTCCAAGTCCTATGCTATGTGTTTGCGGGGAATATTTGGAATTATTTAAGGCTCGGTTCTCTTTGGCAGCTATATCGGTCGTGTGACATCAGAGGCGAGTAATGATACGCGGTAAATTTCCCGCAGCATATAGCTTCATTTTTTAGTTTCCCCTGAAAAACGTAATAGTTTCGTAATTTTGAAACCTGTAAAATATGCGACAAACTGAAGTGCGACCGTGACAGCTGAGAATGTCTGGAAGGCGTACCGTTGTTTCAGGAATTATCTTGCTATTTTACATGAAATACATCCCGATTTATATTTTACGTATATATTACCGCCGTATATTTTACAGGTTTCAGAAAGAACGAGATAATTATTCATTCGGGACGGACTAAAAAATAAAGCTGTATGTCGCAAGAAGTCTATTGTAAATCATTTCTCGCCTCTGACGTCGTACAATTAATATAGATGTTCCGATGCTCGGAGATAGCCGAGACTTAAATCACTTCGAATATCCCCTACAAATGCATAGCATAGGACTCGAATAATACCGATAAGATTTGTTCATTCTAAAGAGACGATAAAATGCAGTCGAATGCACAGATGGTCTAAAAGTATTAACTGAGGCTTAATTCCGGTTTCGGTGTAAGGCTAAAGGGAGCTCAAAAGACGTCGTTGGCTACGGTAGAACCTGTAGCGCAAGGAGCATTAAAAGACTACGAGTTAGCATTCACGAGACTTAGAGAGCAGATTTTAAATTTCGACTCGGGAATACGCGTGCGGGAACGCAACGAAAATACTTCGCGTTTGCTCGCGCGATTTGATCGACGCCACGCAAGTGCGATCGTCCGTCCGTCAAGTTATTTGCCCACCGGCGTCGCGGACGTCGTTCGGCGAACTTTCGCTTAAATAAAGCCGCGAACCTAATTTTCGACGACTCCTAATACACATGCGGAAGGTGTATACGGGGAGAGCAAAAGGGAGCGCTGAAGTTGGCGAGAGACTTCATCGTCTGTCGTTAGACTGCCGAGTACATACACACGTACAGTCGGCTGACGAGAGAGTTTCATCCCGCCAAGTTCGCCCGGGTTTCCGCACGGTAATTACTTGTAAATCTCTCGCGAATAACATTAGACGTTAGACTAATTTCGTGCATGAGAAAGTGCAAGAACCGATGCTCCCGGCACTGGTGGTATGATTGATTTCATTGAGCCGAATTGCGTTGACGTGAACGTTGTTATCGATTGAAAATAGCCCCGAAGAGGTGATGTGAAATTCGAATTTGATCGAGATTTTCGCGCTCGATATTAATCGAGCTGCTTGCGTGAAACACGAGCCGAAATTTGGATTCTACTTCATTCATTCTGCAAATGCCACGGATTCCCCATTAGCTCTTCGAATCCGACGGGGAATTTGCAGAATTTATGAAAGGCCGAAATTTCGACTTGGCGAGAACGAAATCGGTACACCCGCGGATCATACGTGTTACGGGGAAAATCGATGGCGCGCAGTCGAGCGATTTAATTACATTTCTTGAAATTCCGACGCTTCCTTCCGCTTGTCCGAAAGAAGAGAACATTTCATTTCATTTCGCCGACGCTGCGAACGTCGGGAGGGTATCAAACGTACGTCTGAAGTTTTCCTCAACGTACGTACATATGCACGTAAATATAGGTGCACGCGCACACGCAGATGCATTTCGCGCGATGCATTATTTATTCGGGCGCGATTGGATTGAAATTGTTTCTCTTTAGCATTCCTTCGTGCGGCCCGCGCGGCAACTTTACCAATTCTGAAAACGCTTCCCCGGGAACTTGATTAAAACCGACGCAACAAACTTGTCCGAATAAATTAATTGACTTTATGCTTTCCGCGTTCCTACGGGCGACTGCAAGAAGCTCCGTCAAATTTAATCCGTCAAATATTGCGATCGATTACGTTCCCCCCACGCTCTCTCGCGTCCCAATGACCGGAATACGCGCGCCCGTGTATAAATTACAGCGTATATAATTATAAAATTATATTGACAACATCGCGCAACGCGCAACCGGGGATGGTATATTTACGAGGTTTCCACATTTGTAATTTCAAGCCGCGTGTAATCTCTCGGCAAGGATATAATTTACCGTAAATCCGCGCGTTCGGCCGTCGAATCGCGCAAAAGCTTTCCCGATGCGACGGCACACAGTGAATATCGCGCGGCTCGCTCGTGAGGCGTTCGACTGTCGTGTAACTTTGATATTTACAATGCATTTTTATCCAAACTGACGTATTTACGTTTGTTTGAACTGTTATTTGAAATATCGCGCCGCGGCGCGCCGGGACCGCCCGACGAAGATTCCTCTTTCGCGAAAGACCGGCAATTTTTCCGCGGTATTATTGCGAACCGAAAGATATATCGTGTGCGAAAATATATACGCGTATCGCGAGCGTTTCGTCAATAATACGCGCGCCGTTTACGTTCTAACCGGTTTTCATTCGCGACTCACTCACCATTGAGCACGTGGACGAGAACGCTGGCTGACTCGGCTGTGGATGGCGCGCAGGTGTAATTGCCGGAATCGGCCGGCAGCGCTTTGCTGATCAGAAGACGTGACGTTCGCGTTTGCTTCTCCGTCACGACGCTAATGCCTCCTCGTTGACTGTAGTTTATCACGTTGTCGCCCTTGTACCTGCGAAATCGTCCGGAATAACACGACGAGTCGTCAGCGAGGCGCGCAGAAATCGTTGCTTTCTTTAACTTTGCATTTTTTCCCGCCGAGTCATTAATCCGAACAAGGGAAAAATTGAAGACCGAAAGAAGAAAAGAAAGGATAGAAGAAGCCGTGAACATTGTGACGCGAGTATTTACGGCGCGAGCCGTACAAACGAAAGGATTCTCGGATCGGCGCATTTGCGGCACGGCGGATTTATGGATTCTAAAGACCATAACTTGGATAGGTAACTCCATCGGAGATTCACTTTATCGGAGATTCGCTTTATGGGCGGCCGCGTTGAGAAATTTTTCGATAAAGCCAGATCCCACCGTCGGTGTCGGCAGCCAGTGTAGATTTGGATTTCACGAAACTGCGGGCGCCGTGCTCGCTCCCGCCGAAGTGCACGCGGAACAAATTCAATCGCGCTATCGTCAAGGGAGAACGCCCAAACTCACCAATAGATGAAGGATGGTGGCTCCGGCGTTTGCAGCACGACGCAGGTCAGATTGATGTCGCTCCCGCTTTTGATGTAGAGCTCCGAATTGCCGTTGATCTTTGCCTTCGAGACTGCACACGGGACAGAACAAAGTTAAAGTGGTTTTTGGCCGGGACCGGCCGTCCTCCGCAGCGGGCTCGAGAGCCCGGGGTAAAGCCCCGAGCCAAGAAGTACGCTCGCGATTTTCCTTAAAACCGCCGCAAAGCTGCAATTAACCCGCGCTCTCGGGTCGGGAGGAGCGCTCGGGAAATCGTCCGCTTGGAAATTCGCTCCGGGAAAACAGACGACTTTCGGAAATCACTATTAGAGCGCGCGGAATTTGCGATCACTTTAAAATACAATCCGAGCCGGTTCTTCTCACGGGGCCGGTCCTCGTATTCTATTAACGGCAATCGCGAGCGTGATTTCAATACTCCTCGGCGCTTACCGCGCGAATTCGTTGCCGTTTCCGAGAGGGAAAAAATCGTTTCGCCCGGAGATTAATAGTTCGTCTCATATTTCATCTCGCAAAACGCCCGGAGGGATGCCGAAAGCACTAGCTGTGGGATCTCACCGAAATCGGGGGCGGGATTTACTCGGCGGGCTTTTGATCGAGTCCTGTTAATTGCGCAAAGAGAGCGAGAGAGAGAGAGAGAGAGAGATACGTACCCACTACACTCAGGTTGAACGCCTGACTGATCTTGGGTTCCGTCGAGACTTGACATTCGTAGATCCCGCTGTCCCGCACTTGCGGCGAGCTGATCTTCAGAGTCCACTCGTCGCTGCCGTCGCTGTGCAACGATTGGAAACGCTGGTCGTTCGTATACGTTAGGATGCCGACAGTGAGGATATGCAAATCCCGCTGTCTGATCCACGAGACCTGCGCATCAAGAGAGATATCTGCCGTGTTGCAGCGAGCCGGCTACATACGCTAATCGCCAAATTCCTGACACTGTTTCGCACCGGCGCCTTCCGACGCCTCTCCCGCGAGCTCTCGCATACTTGGGAACGAGGGGGCGTACGAGGGGGGGTGTGGAAAAAATTGCGAGTGCCGAAAAACTCCGAGATCCCTGATCCGCGTAGCGTCGGTGTTTCTTATCGAACGAACTATCTCGATCCTTCGAACGGTGTTCACAGGCGAATATCCGAACGAAGGAAAGACGGTTCGGTCGTTCGACCGTCATGATTTCGGCTTAAATAAGGCGGAGAGCACGTTCGCGAGATTTGTGTTCGCGATTTGCAACTCGATCGCGCCTCATTTTGCAAATATCCGAATAGGCGCGCGTGCGAGCGTTATTGGGGGTTCAACGGCGCGGCTGTGAATGGCGGGGGAGGGGAGCTCGCGGAGGGATAGGCCAGAGAGCAGGATGATGGCTATAGGGTAGAGCAGGGTAGGGTGCGAGAGGGAAATTTGATTTATCGGCGATTACGATCGGTGATTGGACTCTGACGGGTTCCTGTGCGTCATGCGGTGATGCATGAGCAGCGGCCGATAACGCGTAATGTCACCATTCGCCCGGTGACCTATGCGCCTACCCGCGAAATTACTTTACATTAGGACCGCGGGTGATGAATACCGGGTTAAACAGCGGCCCCCCTCCCCCCGTGCGAGTCGCTAATCCAGCAAACTGGCTGAAAAATTGGCGCAGTGAGTGCGTATTTTATGTACCTGCGTGCACGGAGAGCGCGCCCCACCTTTGACCTTTTATAGCGAGGCAAGCCGATACATCACTTTAGCACTTCGTGTGACTGACACGCGAGCGACGGTTACGGGAAACGTTAACCGAATGAGCAGTGACACGGTGTGCGCGTCTGTGTTTCATCGGGGCTTCATTTGATTGAAAAAAGAGCATAACCAGGGAAGAAACCGAAAATGTGGGCGAATTCGGAGAATAAAACTGGATTTTCGCGGTTTCGGCGGTGTAACACAGGCACGCACACAACCACGCCACCGTTTCCCGCGTGAAGGGTTTCTTCTCCCTGCACGCCGCAGGAATTAGATCGTGTAATCGTTTAACAGGTGTCAGTCAAGCGTGAATTTTCCGTCTGTACCTCTCCGACAGATTTCGTTACGAGTAACGTTTCACGGCGCGATGGACGCGGTCAGAGATGTCTTGACGTTAACGAGATCGTATGTTAATGTCCCCCCCTCGCTAAATACGCGTGTGTATGCGCGTCGGACCCGTCGAGAGTTATATATTTTAGCCCGGCGAGTTTGCGAAATAAAGAGGAAGGAGATGGGGATAACGAAAATAAAAAGAAGAAGAAGTTCGGCGAGAGGAGGAGTTGGAAGAGCGACGGCGCGAGGACGCGAAGTAGGTTACCATAAAAGTGCGAGACGATGTCGCGTGAGTAAATGAAGAATGAACTCGCGAGCGGTGCGAACTCTTTTTCTCTCTCTCCCTCTCTCCGAGCGGCAGCGAGTGCATTAGCAAGAGGAGCGACGGAGAGGAAGAGAGAGAACGGACCGAAGTTTGTCGGCGAGCGAGCGATCGTGGCGATTAATGCTCGCAAACGCCGCTCGCGTAACTGCGAATTTATTTGGCGGCTCGATCGGCGGCGCGACTTCGATTGTTCGAGCGGTGCGCCGCGGCGTCGCGCGGCACGCGAGAGAATTTATCGACGACCCCGAGAGCCGGATCGCGATAGTCCGGAAAATACACTTCGCATGGCGCCAAATAAAAAGGAAAATAATTGGGGGATCGCACGCTAATCGAACGGATGCAACGCGCCGATTTAATTTTGCACGGTAAATTTGTTTGCGTTTGTGTCGGCCCGGCTTTTGTCGGCCCGTCGCTCCGCGCCGGGCGCAACCCTCGCAAACGACACAAAATTAAATCGCGAGAACTTGTTGACGCATAATCGAGCGTTAAAGCCCGTCCAACGGGCTTTACATAATTTACGTAATAAGAGGATTAGTCGGTTAATTGATTTTTTTCTTTCTAAAAGCGCCCGCATCGACCGCGCTACGCGAGCTGCCTGGTTATCGAGAAATCTCGAGAGGACATCGTAACGTAGCGTTTCTTTTCTTTCTCGAAACTTTATTACGCTCGCTTTATCGATAATATATTCCGCTCGTCGGTATTCTTTTCAAGTACTTTTGATCGTGTTACGGCAAAATGAGCGGACGACTTTGGATAACTAATGTGAGGTACCAAAAGTAACGAGAACAATCGGTGCATCTGGAGAAAAAAGAATAAAAAATAAAATATACGCCAGACGTACATGTGAGCGTGCATATGAACAAAAATTGTTAGGTCCGAGAAGGAATGTTCTCTGCAAGAAAGAACCAAAAAAGACGCGTCACAGAGATTACCTTGCGAAAAGGTAAATAAATGAAATATCAAATGACACATATGAAAAAATAGATAGATCCAAAACGGGATATTCTCTGGAAGACGTAAAAATAACGTACTACTTCGCCGAGAGAGAACAGTAAACTTCGCGTTCGATAACAGTAAACACGCGGAGACGTGATACGAATGAATGTTTCCCGTTTCAAGATGGGGAACAACCCGCGGGAATCGAAATCGCGAGACTCGCTCGCGATATTTAACAGACTCGCAATGATAATCCACATCCCACGTAGACGCTATGCTCCCGAACGAGGGCGCTGTTATTACAACGACGACGGGGACGACGACGGCGTTTGATAAGGAAACTTGGGACTTACCGCGCGATCGCCAAGATTGCGCACCCTGCAGTGCAGGTAAGCGGATTGCCCGACAGTGGTTGTGGTCTCCCTCTTTGTTGTGTTGTCGAAGTAAGGCTGACTAAAGGGTCCCTGCTCCCAATAAGAGGACGGAGGATGGTGCTCCACCACCGATCTTCCGTTCTTGGCCGCGCATTCTGCCAAAAACAATAAGGCTCGTTAATAGGATTTATTTGTCGTCGTACCTTAATGGAATCACGTCACGCGGTATCAGCGTCCGAGTGAAACTTAAAAGCCGTGAATAAGTGAATTTTCCCGGGTTAGCCGGAGGCAGCGGAAATTTGTAAGCGAGGGTAGGCGACTCATTAATCGACGCATCCGGTATCGCTAAATTACGCGCAGAGGGAAGAAAGGAAGAGGAAAAGGAAAGAGGAGAGGGATTTATTCGAAATCGAAATCGATTCGATGTTTATGTTAACAGAAGATCGCGGAAAATACTCGGGGCGCGTAATTGAAAATAAATAGTCCGACGTATCAATAATTGCTGGAAACTCGCGCTGAATCGCACTGCGCGGCAATAATGCGATAAATTGTGCGTCCGTCATCACGGCGGGAGGTTCGTGAGAAACGGGCTTTTCATCGTGGCTGATGGAGACGCGAAACGTAACGTCGTTAACACTCTCTTCGCATAAAATCTCGATCGCGTGACGCGCCGCCCGCCCCTTCATAAGGGAATCGATTCTTCTCGGGACGGGGGCGAACGTCGCGTTGCTTCCCGTTAGATACCGGCAGAAATTCCGGTGAATTTCAACGGCGACCCCCGAACTTCCCCGGAACGAATACAGAAATTCAAATCCGGTAACGCTGCTCGTGGCGTCGTCGTGGACGAGCGAACTCGTGGCGGAACAACCTTCGGGAGTTCCAGCTCGAAAATTCCTCGTGCATCGCACAAGGGAGCGTCGTCCTCTCGCAACGCGCGAGGTTCTGCGCCGTTCCGATGCTTGGGAATTGCGAGATTTACCGAGGAGAGTGATCAAGGTTCGTTCGTTAGGAGAGTTACCTTAAAAGCGCGCACGTAAGGCGACACGCTCCTTTCCTCGACGGGGATTTTATCGTCGCGCGAGTTTATCGCTCGCTGTATCGCGCGTGAACGACCCCGTCAACGAACGAGCCCTTTCTCTCCGTTCCCCCCTTCCTCCCCTTCCTAGTTTATACGAATCCTTGAAACGCGTTCCGCTCTCGAGTGGGGATATAAATCAATCGAGTATCCCCCGCGTTTTACGCCAACAACGGAGAAATAACAGTAATAATAATCCCGAGAATAAAAGTATAAAATATGAAAATGCGGAGCGCGATAATAACGAAGTAAAAAGACCGTCGGTGTGCGCCAATATCGTCGTCTTATTAAAGACACTTAATAGACCTCGGGGCGCGTTTTACCAGCATCTTTCCGCCGACGTGCCGCAGTTGTTTTTCAAAGTAACGATCCGCCGGTGTGGCGCGAAATTTTTACAACGGTCCCTCATCAATTTTTTTCAGCCCGCATCCTCGTCTCCCTAACCGCTCGTCTGGCTGATTACTTTATTCCGCGATACTCGCCCCGTCTCTCTTAGCGGCCGACGGCGTAAAAACTTCCGAGAAACCCTTTACGTGTACTATACGAGGTCTTAGCGAAGTGAGAAAATTCATGAAGGGGGCACCGTCAAAGAAATCTTTATTCTCATGCTGATGCCCTGTAAACGCGATATTTAGAGACTGCGTGATATAACGGCGGCTTCATTTGTCGGGCCGAGTTTTTATTCTCGTCGCGTTACCGCCGATGTGATTTGGCCGTCAAAGAGCCGCTTGCGAAGGGTTTCATCTTCTCTTTGTGATCTAACCCACTTCCGAAATGAGTCGTTGCGTTACGTAGAATTTTAAATGACACGAAAATTAGATTGCGCTTCGCAAGATCAATGGCGAGTCCTCCATTTCAGGACGGAACATGGCGGTAAGGAAAACGGAGATAGTCATCTATTAATACGATTCTCTTTCTCTCTTTCTTCCCCCCCCCCCTCTCTCTGTTTCCTTCCTCCTCTCGAATACCGTTTCGCGAACAACTGACCGATACCTACTTCAAATTAACAGCCGCGAATTTCTTCGGCCTCAAAGAAATTCCGTTCGCAACTGCCCGACCGCAGAAAGTCGTGCCGTCGATATTTCGCGCTGGCGGAAGCCCGCGCGAACTTTCACAATGCAACACAAAAAGATTCCAATCGCCGACTGTTAATCGGGTTTTTCGCGTTGCAGCCGGCGTGGCGAGTGTGGGAGAGAGAAGGGTAAGGAGGTGGGAGGGGTCGCGGAGAGGGCGGCAAATAGCGCTTAAAAACTGTGGGACGGATGGCAGGGCTAGTGGCTCGGGAAGGATGAGTTTGTTAACCCCGACTCCGCGCTCTTCTTTCTCCCCCGCTGAAAGTTCGAGGCGGAGGAACTCGAGGGAGGGGCCGGAGGGAGAGCGAAAAGCTTCAGGTGTTTGCTAATGGCCCGCGGCGCTGAAACCAATCATTCGTCGATGGCCGGCCGGGTCCTCGCCGCCTCCGTTTGTTCAACCATGACGTACTTTTTGTCGCAGTCTCGTCGGCGCGAGCGGCTCTCGTTTCCACATTAACGCGAAATTCGAAAGAAATCCAACGACGAACGTCGCCGTGGCCCCCGCGATGTTTTTTCATCGCGGCCGGAACACGATTGACCCGGTTCCGTTAATGTACACCGCCATTCGGCGGGGCCTTCGCGCCCGTAAAGAGAGACTCAATTCACAATCTCTCGAGTTCTCGCGTGGAATTAAAATCACGATTTACGCCGAGTGAATCGCGGCGGCGCGGTCGCACGTTGAATAACGATCGTCCGTCTCGCCTGAGAATTAATCGTCCGATCGAAACGGAAGCGTGTTGTGCGCGCGGTATACATGAGGAAAGTAAAAAAATTAGAACAAAATTAGAAATTTAAATAAATAATTCCCACCCGTCTTGCATGTTGGAAGTGTGTGTGTGTGTGTGTGTGTGTTTCGTCCACTCTGTTTATAATTAAATCGCAGAAATCAAGTTTCTCGAGAAGTCTCTCTCGGGCTTTGATATTCGCCAGGATGTAACTTCGCTTCCGCGAGTTGCAGACGACGCGACCGCCGGTAGTTACATCTCGAGCAGCGACCGAGGGATGTAAAAACTCGGGCCGCCCGAAGTCATATCTCGATTACCTCCTCGTAACTAACTAACGTGCACGACGAAAGTAACTCGGCCGAGGGGAAGGATATCCGATGAAGAAGAAAAGTCTACAGAACGTCGAGGGGAAGCGCCGTTGTACGAGGGCTCTCGTGAATCCTCACGACGTCACGCTCGGACGATCGCTTCGCTTCTCAAAGTGGCATTGAGGCATCACGATATCGCAGGGAATCAAGATCGCGCGTTCCGCAGAAAATCGAAACGACAGTCGTTACATTCACAAGGAAACGTTACCGAGACGACGACGACGACAAAACAAGAGACAAGGAATCTAGCGGATGGTAGCGTTTATTCGCGAAACAGATTCGTTTGTTTAGTTCTTCGAGACGAACGCTCACTCGCTCGAATGCGTTTGTTAGCTACGGTGGCAATCTGTTTGAAAGGATTACGACGAAGAACGTGGAGAATGTCGTCGGAGGCGTCCGCTTTTCGTGAAAGTAACGCAACACTTCTCGTTGAAATCCAAGTAGCTTATGTTCCCGGCCTCTCAGCTTGTTCAGTCGCATGGAGAACCCGAACAAGGCGATGTGTCTTCGGATTCAGGACGTGTCGCGAACGTCTTCGGAGAGACACGCACGAAATTTTCGCCCGCGAAATCCGGAAAAAGTCGGGAGAAAAGTTTCTGTTTAAGAATGTCGAGAGGATTCGCACCTAGCCGCGCGCTCTCTCCCCTCCTTTCCTCTTTTTCTCATCCCTATTTGCACCACTTCAGCTTTGCCGCTATCCTGTATTGATTAGATGGGTCATTTTCTGTCCGGGGACAATCTGGAAATACGCGGTCCAAAATATATAATGATCAGCACAATTGTTTTTTTTCCCGTATCGAAACGTGATTATTTCAGGTGAGAAACCGATAAGTATTTAGCGGAGCGGCGGTCTCCGTCGACTGTGTATTAGATAAACTAACATGCTCGTCCGGCGAATGTATAAAAATTGTTTTAAGCCGCGATATTAATCGTGATAAGTTATTTAACACATTTAACATCGCGGTTGCGGCCAACCACCGTCGTTCAAAGATATCGATCGAAACTCATCAGTATTATATACGGGATATCTATCGAATAAATTGGATACCAATTGTCGTCGATGTTATCGGGGAAACACTTTCCGGGAATATAGAGTGAATTTTGGCGCTTTCGCCGAATTTTACAACAATATACACACGGATTTCTCACGAAAACGCGAACGGTGACGTCGCGCGGAGCCGGCGATATTAATAATAAGCACGCCTCAAATATTATCGTTCAATAACACGCCGTTAAACAACACGGTCGGGCGGAAACCTGTAAACGCGTAAAAAGGATTTCAAAATACAATCGAGAAAATACAGACGAGAATCGGTTCTCGTTGGGCAGCGCGTTGTGTTCGCCAATGTTGTCGCAAAATTCGCAAAACAGCTATTTAAGTGCGCTCGCCGTCACGCCGTGTCGATATTATCGCGGGATGTTTTACACTCGCTTGGATCAATTTCCCGCTCGCGGAATTGGAGAACGTGGTGAATTTCAGCCGCGTGAAAGTTCCAAGCATCCCGCGGTTGCGTCCCGAAAATGTCATCAAAGCGCTCGTCGTAAGTATGGCGCGTAACACGAAGCATCTCGCGAAAATCTAAGTGGCTTACGTCTGCTCCGCATCGTCTTGTTCTACTGCGGCGCTGCCGTGCGTGCGAGAGCGGAGCTCCTTCGAGCTCGTCGTCCTCCTCGACCGTAGAGACGCGTCTTCTTTACCCGCTTTCCTTCCCTCCGTTCCGTCGAGCCTTCGCATCGGCAAGTTACACGGCGAAGTTAGACGACCGCAAGCCGCATTCTTTCCTCCTTTCGAATGTATTTAATCATTGCGTCGCGTGTAACTATTCATGAAACGCGACGGAGTGCAAAAGATATCAACGAGGGGGAGAGAGAGAGAGAGAGAGAGAGAGAGCTAGTTCACAGAGGAATACAATACTGATTTTATACGATGAATGTGAAAACAATTCTGCTAATTCAACGTTTTCCATCTTTAATTACGTTCTTCGTCGGCGCAAGGGAGCTCATATTTACGGCGAAATATTCCGAATTCTGTACGAATACATTCTGCGAACGGCACTACCTCCGGGGAGTTTCGGATGTCGCATCAATTATGACTCGGATGATATATCAATGAATCAGAACAACTCTGCCGAATGCTTCTAAAAATATACAACGTGCTTGCGTTTTCAAGCGGCGCTCACAAATAAAGAAATACACTTGTTATTGAGGGACACGGAGGGTGGGGGGAGTGACGAGGGTCGAGTTTACGGGACGAGATTTTTAGGGAGTGGAACTCGCAAAGAAATGGAAGTAATTAGAAACGCCGACGGTAAATGGCGTCATCGCGAGACGGAGGGGGGAGGGGAAGCGGTCTTAAGCGCTTCATTAGCGAGGGTGGATAAGGAAAACGAGAAATCTCTCGGCAACCGTAAAACAAAGCGTGGGGAGGGGCCTTTTACTTACTATTTTGTAAACTCGCGAACGCTGCGGTCGGACGGGCTTCGCGGGCGAGTTTCACGGTTCGACGAGTTGTGTAGCAACAGAGCGCGCGGCCGTTTTAAAAGGAGAGCAAGAGCGGTAAAGTGGAACGGCGGTGGTAGATTAATTCTTTCGTTTAAACAGCGCCCGCGAATGCTCGCGGTTTCCTGAACTCCGCCGGTGCGTTTCAAACTGATTGCCGGTGCGCGCAAATATTTGGAGGCGATTTACGCGTGCGCCCCCGTGTACATAAGTAGGATGTGGGCAAATTTGCATTTTCCCGCGGCCGTCGTTGTCGCCGTCGACGTGGGAAAATTCGCGTGACGCTATTAATAATATAAAACACCGCCTGGCATTAGCCGCACGGGCGGGTACACACACACACACACTCCCCGATCGAGTTACGAAACAAAGTGCAAATTATTTAATACGCAAGCGCACGAGTCATTATTACGGCGGTAAATCCGCTTTAGCCGATGTAACTCGCGGCCGACTCGTTAACTCCTCGATCTCCGCCGACGTGCTCCTGAGATTTTCCGGAAGCTGAAAAAAACGTGAGACTCCCACCGCCGGTGAATAAACTGTGTCTCACATCCGAGGAATATTTCCTCCGCTGTCTCCGTAACATCCCCGAAGTATCGAGAGTTGTTTGCGCAAGCCGCCGGCTCTCCCGGTCGACTTGTCTCGAGTCCATCGTCGAGTTCACAAGGAACTTCCGTCGTCGTTCTCGTCGACCGACTGACAAAGTACGACGGAAGTCGGCGTGTATACGGCGAATATTGTGCGTCCCGCGTCCGACGTAGCCGTAAATTTCACGGCGGGGAGAACCTTCGTCCGCTCCTCGCCCCTCGCCGCTGAGTCGCTCTAAGTTCCGTATCCGTCGCGTGTCCGCGCATTTATCAGCGATTTAAGGGTCGTTCCCGGGGCCGGGGGCGCACTACTGCGGCCTATTACGATGCAGATTCGGGCGTGCGAGCGACGGGGTGGCTCGTCTCGAGCCCGGAGAATCTTCGAGGCACGCGACGGCAATTTTGAACGCGCCAACGTCCCGTTAGCGGCACGTGGCGGTCATCGCTCCGCGTTGCATTTGCATTAAATCCCGCGCCGCTAATCGGTCGACGTGAGGATATCGCATTTCCGGATGGACCGAGATGGGCGGAGAGATGAGGCGAGAACAGAACGGAGAAGCGCACCGTTTCCCGCCGTTTCGTTCGCTGAATGGAGCGAGACGCTCCAGCTGCCTCGTCAGGCATTAACTCGACAACGTCTCGAACGAGAACAGCCAATGTTGCTCTGTGGGGATCGGTCTGCCAGAGGATATTCGGGTAAGATGTCTCGCAGTTGCGTCCATTCATGGAGTATTAACTCGATACCGCGTAACAAGAACCGTGTCAGTCGTTGTGTGCGACTCGGGAACGTCAGTGACGAGGAGGGAACGGGAATATTTCGGTGCAAGACGTCCCGTCATCGCGTCCATTTATCGAGTAAATAATTCACCGGTGACTTTGGAACGCGCGATGAGAGCCTCAGGAACGAGACATCGGCATCTTCATTCACGGGGTGTTAAACCCGACACCGCGAGACACGAGATCGACCGATGTCGCGCTGCAATTCGTCACGATGGCGGCTGATATAAATAAGACGTCGGATCCTTTATTTCTGATACGATGCAAACTGTCTCGTCGATTTAACCGCCACGGTCTCCCTCCGCGTGATATTTCCGACGGGCTAATTAGGAACATCCTGACGCGTGTCAGATCCCGACTCTTTCCGTAATTCAGCAGCGTTGCTGTAACACCAGGTATATTCGGGCGTCTAAAACTCCAAGCGTTGTGCATAAAAAATTCAAACGCGCAGTCCTGAATTGTGAATCCAATTAAAATTAAATCAGCTTTATCTCTGATAATCCGCTCAAGTACGAGAATAAATTATTAATGCCGGAACTTTAGCAAATTACAAGATTTTCAACATTTATAACAACGATCTGAATTAAATGTGAAACGTTGCGGAAACTTTTATATGCTTTAAGACTAAAGGCTTACAACTATGATTAAGTATTGATTTTTAAGCGCCTATATATCCGCCGATCTTCACTGTTCCGTGTAATTAAAGAGAATTAACAAAAGTCCCTGTATTTTAATTATCTCAACTGTTAAAATACTAACCGGTGAATTATTATTTTCTTATAGAAAACGTCGAGATACCTGCAAATTACCCTGCGGAGAAATTCACGAACCGGCCGAAAGTACGGGTCCCTCGTAGGGTACACGAGCACGAGAAATGTACGGACATACGAATCGAGCCTGGTAAAAATGTTCCCGCCCGTCATTACGGTCCATCGTGGGGCACTTCGCGTGAACAACTTCCGAGCGCTCATGTCGCCGTCGCCACGAACTCGAGGATAAAGTACCGAGAGGGAAGTTAAGCTCCTTATCACACGGAGCAGAAACGGCGGTCGCGGCTAGTGCGGCTTCCGGTCCGCCGACTAAGATTCTTTCCCAGGCGACCGGGTCGGCCGCGATCTCTCACGAATGGGCCCGAACTCATCTCCATTGCCATTGCGGCTTCGACAGCGCGAGATCCGGCAATGGACGATGTCACCGGTAACTCAGACACAGAGAATAAGCGAGAGAATGAGAGAGAGGAGGAGTGCTTTCGAATAAGTGAACTGGCCGCGGATACGTAACTTCTCGGCGTACCTCGTCGAATGGAAACGTCCGCCGAAACTTTTCCAATTTCTTCCGTCAAAGGGAATATCCGCTAAACAAGGTCGCCCCGCTCTGTAATTAAAAGTACGCAAAGCTCAAGTCGCGGGACGTAGTCGGACGAGCGTGCGGAACCGCGATCCACTTAATCCCGCGAGTCAATAGAGACGCGAAAAATCCGCAGCGCGGTTTCCTCGAGTCGCCGACCGTGAGAGATCTCTCTGTTAGCCCGCGGTTGAGTGTCGCGCGCGAATAATAAAATCGCGGAGAATGCAAAGCGACGACGAGATCGCTCGTCGCGCGGGAATTCTCGCGCGAATGCCCGAATCGCGCGCGTCCGCTTATTCAGCCGCTGCCGTTACTATCGCGCGGCGCAACAAGTAAATAATTTCGGGAATTATTGCGACGCGAAATGCAGGCAAAAATGATACCTCGTTGCGTGATTAGGTTCGCGCTTGTTTAGGAGGTTGGTCAATGATCTCTCGCGTTATCTGGACGCGCGCGTACACGAGCGATATCAGAGTCAATCCCCGTCGAATTAGCGCGTCACGATGACAAAGGCGTACCGATAAATTCACATTTATCTGCGTAATACGGTGGGAGAGCACACGCGTAAACGCGGAAAATCGGATGAAGATAGTAAATGATGCACGCGGCGAATATTGTTTACGGATTTAACGGCGAGTTTTATAGTTTGATCGATGCGCGGATTAAAGCGGCTATGCGGATTTGATCCAAAGCTCGATTTGATATATATCGATGGCAAGCGACCGAGCGCTATTCATTACTTCCGCCGCGCGTATGCATCATCTATTTCGCGCCGGTGCCTGGGTCAAAACGATCATTATGTTCTGCGCATCTCGTCCCCGCGAATTCCTATTTTTATTTCATTACAAGCGCGCCGTGAGAAATCGAATAAAATGTATATATTAATTTCACGCGAGCCGTGTCGCACAATCCGGTGACGATTCCCCGGGATTTTACCGGGATTTGCAAATTATATGGGAATTCCGATCGGACGTCACGATATTACCACACACACACACACACACTCTCTCTCTCTTCTTCTTCCTTAATTGTTCGCGTTAAATACCTTGGTAACCGAGACACGATTGAAACTTACTATCACGTGCGGAATGTACGAGCTCCACAGACTTGCGGAATGCGATCGAGCGGACGATGTTGCGTCGCGTTGGATTCACGATCGATAGTTCGCGACGGGGTCGACTATCAGAACGTACGAAGACCACCGACAACTCTCTCTCTCTCTCTCTCGCTCTACCTCTTCAGGTTTTTTCTCGTGCCGCGACGACGATGAGAGCGCGATTTCAGCGTGCACGTCGCAATAATAGTAATAGCGTGAGATTTATTGGATTTTTCAGTTGCGCGACAATACCGAGGGCAGGACAAGGGTAGGCAGGTATATAATAGCCACCTATCTATAATGACGCTTGTGTACACGCCTTTGTGTGTATGTGTGTGTGTGAACACGAACGAGCTTATGCAGAACGTTCCGCGTGTCTGTGGTAACACACTTCCAGTTCGGACCTTCGACAATGGCTAACATCAAAAATATTGCTTTCAATAACGCGAGAAGGAACGGGAACATCTCCCCGCTCGACGACCCTCTTCGATTGAAAAAGGAATTTTAATAAACGAGCTCTCGCGTTCACGTAGAGCTACGATACTATCTGCCCTCGGACGTGCGCGTAGGCATGCGTATGGAGATATATGTGTGTGTGTGTGTGTGTGTATGTGTGTGTTCCTTTGCCTTGCAAATTTCACGAATTCGACCGTGTCCTCGTTACGCGAGTCGTACGTCAACGAGCTCGCATCGGAGACGCCGGAAACGACATCGTCGCTCTTGAAATTATATTATTATGAACGCCGGCCGTTTTTTCACACAGCCAATTAAAAGGTCCGCGCGAATATCTACCACTCGGAAAAATCTAAATTCTTCCTCCGCAAAGGAGAAAAAAATAAAGTTGAAGTAAACTAGAATAGAACTCAAATATGAATCGTATTTTGTATACTTTTTCGTCCTCTTTATGCGCGTACGTAAGCCTTTTGACCGCGACAGTTCGGAACGTCGCGTCCGTATCATCTCGTCGGGAAAAGTTCGGGAATACCATTCGAAGAGCATTCGACCGTGGCGAGAACTCGACTCCGAGTCGGAAACGGAAAAATCTGTTAGCGGAAAAAAGTTTTCGTTTCCTCGTGGTAATTCGTTCTCATTCGAGGGGGCCAATGCACCGGCGTTCGCACCGCTCAGCCGGTCGGCTCCGGTCAGCCGATGGAATTTCGTCGGCGAACAGTGTAAATCCCAGAGTATCGAATCCTACAAAGCGTTGCATGTCGCGCGTCATTAGTCGTGCCGGACACGAGAGTTTCTCGTTACCGAATCAGCGGGCTCTA
The DNA here is from genome assembly GCF_001313825.1 of Dinoponera quadriceps. NCBI lineage: Eukaryota > Metazoa > Arthropoda > Insecta > Hymenoptera > Formicidae > Dinoponera > Dinoponera quadriceps. Next base: position 1,467,378 of record NW_014557287.1, on the reverse strand, counting down.
ATCTTCGGGAAAAGCGTGTCTTTGATGATCGAAAACCGGACGACGCATTGTCACTGCGCGCGGCAATTTTTTGCGCACCAGCGAAGGGATAAGCGGCGCGTTGTCGATCTACGAGCGGCGTTCGCGAGCGGATCGCGATCAAAACTGACAGCTTCCGGCGCTTTTATCGAAAATCTGAAAACCCTCATTAATCCTGGCCGCATTTTTGTTTTCTTTCCTCCGTTTTAGCTGGAATCGATGACCGCGCGATGATCGCGACCGGCAACAATGGCAAATGGCTTTAACGTCGTTCCAATAGTTTTCTCTGCGTAATTGTGTTTGCAATTATAATTATCTCATTACACGACAAAAGCGCATAGAATCGAAATTAATTATCGAAACATTGTCAGGCGAACCGGCCTGAATAAAACGTAATTCAATCGCAGAATCACGTGCACTGTAATTATGAAAATCGTCGCTCGCCCATATCGGCTATTAATTCGCGAGTGACGCGCGGGAGGGAGAAAGAAAGAAAGATAGGGAAGAAAGGGAAGATAAGCGAAGATTTTTCTATCAACTCGCTCAATGTCGGAACTCGCACGCCCGTCCGCCGCGCCGGTGAGAAACGAGAAACGAGCACGGTCGCATTAAGCGCTAAAATGGGCGACGAGATTACGAGCGCCCGTGGCTGTGTACCACGTAGAAGATATCAAATTAAAGTGCCGCAATAACTTACACGGGAATCCTCCATATTGTCGCAGCTGCGACGACGTAACTCCGCCGTTTCGATTTTACGACTGCGAATAGAGCGCGTCCGGGGGGGGAGGGCTGAGTTCGTTGCGAGCCCCGACGACCTTTTCGCGTAACGAACGCCGATTCAACGAGTCTCGCGAAAATCTCCATGGCAGTGTCACCAATAGTACTCGCCATCAGTCGAATCCGTTAGTTCGATTAACCGAGCGAAAGAGTCGCGCTGTACCGCACGGTGTCTCGAGCACATTCGACCACGACCGACCGACAGTCCCCGCTCGCTGGTCCCTCCATGCAGGCTGGCTTTTTTTTTCAACGAGCCGAAAGGCGCGGTTGGAAATTGCCGTGGCAAAGTGCCCCGGGTCATGTCTACCGGGGCAATTTCGTCGATTCGTGGCACGAAGCGGGGACGTGAAAAGGGGTGCGGGAGAAGAGGCGGAAGGGGACGGTCGGTTGATAGAAAGACACGGGGCGAGAGAACAGGGAGAGGAGAGGAATGTAAGAACGAGAACTGTCACGGACAAACCTTCGGTCAATTATAAGTTGCTTCGGGACGTGCCCCGCTTGCGAAGAGGTGTATCCTTAAACCGAAGCGCAGATAAGGCCGCGGCACGTCGCGACGCGATGCGAAGCGTAAAGGCGAGTCTCTTCGCGGATGCAACGACGCGAGTCCTGCTCGGAATGCCTTCGCGACGGACCTCCTCTTCCTCCTCCTGCCGAGAGAGGTACACTCGAGGTAACCGAGAGATACCCTTTATCTTTCATTATTCGAGCTTTCCCTCCTTCAACTTCGATATCCTGACGAAAAAGAAGCGGGTGGCGCACGTCGTAGACGACCTTAAGTAAATTATACAGAAGTTACATCAGAGAATGTCATTAACGACGAACGATATATTAATATGTGCCAAAAACGCGACACGCTTCCGAGAAAATTCGGAGAGAAGTGACGGACGACGAGAGAGCGAAAAGAGAGAAAGGAAGAGAGAGAGAGAGAGAGAAAGAGAGAGAGAGAGAGGGGGGGCCGGAAATTCCGAACTTCAACCGTCGGATGTCATTATCGCGCTTCGCTACGCGCGAAGAAAGTAGCGACGAAATTCTCGCTCCTCTTCACAGCCATGCCACCGAAAAATCTGAGTAAATAACGCGGCCGCGCGGAGCCGTTTCCGGGGAAATGCTCCTTCCGGGAGCGCGGTTAACGCGGGCGGGATTTCATCCGAGCGTACGTATCGGACGCTCTGTACGAAGAAATGGCGCGATCTATCCCGTTACCACCGTCGAATCGGGGGTGGAATCGATTTCATCGATGCGCCACGCTTTCGCAAGTTTCGAACTTCGCCTTCGATACCTGTGTGTGCGCCTGTGTGTGTTTCTCTTTTTACTGGATATTACCTCGCGGCCAAACGGCGGACTTAAGGTCGTGCGAGAAGCGGGAGAGTCTTTCCGTTGAACGCCGTTATCACAGGTTTTCCGTTTAATACCTCCTGGTAGGGAAGCTCTCCAAGAATGGAAATCTGCATTACACCCGACTTCGAGCTCGCGAGGATATTCGAACCGCCGCGAAGACCGACCGATCGGTCCACTCTCAATGTGTTAACACTTTTTTTACGGAATAAAGAATTATTATTATCGCGATCGTTGAGACGCGAGGTCGGAAATAATCACAGAGCCGCGCTGTTAGAGAGATCTATATTGAATTTAATAATCCGGTTGTGAAGTTTTTCACGTAACCAAGTTATGGAAATTGATAATCAAATTGATATTACATTTAATAACGCGCTTAATGAAGGTATGAAAAGACATTCTGAATCTTCTTTTCACAATGGTGTAATAACTTATAATCTAGATTGTTAGTTCTCACAACAGTGTTTCTGAAATTTAATAATATTATTAATTACTTTTATTTTTTCTAAATTATCACAACGTCATTATGAAAAGTGGGATTCAGAATATCTTTTCGTAACTATACGTTAGTGATATCATTTTATTAATATATAGACGGCTGCCTCTGCCATATTTGTATAGTCGGTTATAACAATTAGTTGTCTGAGAAGTAACTTTGATATTCTGAAATATGGGGCATCTAACTCCGGTCTCTCCTCCATCTCGCGAAATGTTCTCTCGAGCGTCTCGTAATCCCTCGACGTTCCCGCGAGGCGCAACGTCGCGTTACGTAAACGGAATACTCGTCCTGGATATTTGTCAACGCGTAATACGCCGATCTTGGCGCGCGAAACATCATTATCTCGACTCCTGTCAGTAATTAATCCACGCTGAAGTTTCCGACGGCGAATATCGCGCCGGCGTCGATTGACTGCGCGAAAGTTCGATAATCGAAGTTACGATAAATGACCTTTCAAACCGGACAGCGACTAACTTTCCTATCAACTTGGATTGCAATATGAATTATCGAACTTAAACTCGCGCGGGAAAAACGAGTCTCGGAGTTAATTAGGCGAAATACAGAGCAAACGCGCGGGCTTCTCCGCGCGAAGACGTCGAGCGAAAAACGCTCGGGCGGAACGTTAAATGTACTCCGCCGAAGAATCGAGGCTGAAATCGATTTCGTCGAATATCCTTCGTTTCACCGACCTTAATACCGCTATTTTATACGACCTCTTCTCGATGGCCTACGGAGACCCCGGGATGAATCGGGGAAGATAGTATAGATTCGTATCGCTACCTCGGCAGCGAGGGTTGCCCCTTTGATTCCGCGTACGGATTCCTGAGGGTACCATCGTCGTAAAATGTTTCCTTCGTTACTCCGTTTAGAACAATCGTCCGGGAACGTAATCGTGGATTTCTCAGATCGCGTTAACGCGCTGTCTACATCTCGACGGCCGAATGATTAATTCGTCCACGTGGCGAAACGCGTGACTATTTACTCGTGTTACACTTCACACGCGGTGATGTATTATTTGTATTATTTGTAAACGCAGAGTTTCACGCAAATAAATGCCGCATCCGGCGGGATTTTCGCCGGCGAGATTAACGAGACATTACGGCTCGGGGCGCGGTAATGATCGCGAGTACGAACGCGCGCGGAATTGTTGCATAAAGTACGGATTCTATAAAAAAGAACAAAAGTAAGGAAAGAACGCGGGAAATTTTTCACAAAGATTTATGCGACGTTTTTCACAATCGCGCGCGCGGCCGGAGTCGCTTTTCGGCGACTTGAAAAATCGGTGCGGTAACTGAACCGTTGAGATCACAGCGTAACGTCCGTCACGGCTGTCGCGGCGTGATGACAAATTTTGCCGGATTATTTTGTTAAAATCCCGGAAAAATCCGTGTTTGAGGGAACGCGGTAATTGCCACGGTGTATTACAAGCTACGTATGACGGCGCGGCAGTTAGCAACATTTTTCCGAGCCGTTGCGAATAAAGCCGGCAAACAGTTTTGCGCGGGCGCACCGGGATTTATTTCTTGTTACACCTTCGTTGTACCTCCGGGCGCTAACACACGGCCGGCGCGCGCTTACCGTTTCGGAAGTGAATGCCCACGCGGTTACGAAAATAACCGTCGGTCTTTGAGGCAAAGACTACTCGTTTACTTCGGAGTGTAACTCGCGGTAATCGCAGGCGATACAGGGAGGAACGGTTTGTCGCGCCTGCGTGCACAACATATTGCTCAAAGGAACAATTTTTTCCAACTTTCTCTCTCTCTCTCTCACACTTCCGCGCCCCCTCTATTTTTCTCCCTTTCCCTCTCATCAGGCGTTCGCGTTTTCGTTAACTGAGATGATACATATGTATCGCGGGTAATTCTAGTCGTTAATGGAAAGTAACGGGACGATGCATAAAGTGCACAAAAGTGTTCTCTCAATTTCGCGGCTGTTTTTATCCGCGCCGGGGAGGATCGATCGCGCGACACGTCCATCCAGCTGCTAACGCGAAGAGATCCTCGTCGGAGGGTGTCGGCACAACGGCGCTCGCGTGCTCGTCGTTCGAAGTCAGTTATGCAAATGGCTCAATCTCGGGAGTCAATGCGGAAATCAAGGAGAAGTGGATTCCCCGTTGTCTCGTTCGCGCGAGCGAGACAGAGTCTTTCCGCGTCGCGACGCGGCGCCGAAATCGCGCAACCTAAAGCGATGTTTCGTCAGCGCAGCTCGCCGGGGGAAGCGGCGTTTTACGACGAGCGGGAACCGTTCCTGTCTATTTATCCGACTCCTTCGTTGCGCATCTTCCCCGGTCGATCCCCCCTCCCTACGACGGCGACTCTTATCGTCGCTGCAGACAGTCGTAAACGCGAGATAAACGCCCGCGATGCTTCGATTACGTCGTAACGCGTCATTTCATTACTTCGCGTTTGCGCGGCCCCGAATTCGACGACGAGGACGACGGCAGGCGGAGGGTAATCGACATCGCGATCCCCGACTATGTAATCGCGGGTAATGCCGTCGTTGACGCTACCCGACGCGATATTTCAGCGATCCGATGCTGAGCCAGCGACGTAGCTGGCAAGTATCCAGGTGGCCCTCATATGATATATCACCCTCGATACGCGTGTTTACTGCACGCGAATAAAATAAACGGCAGCGGTAGGGTGGTTAGATTAGGCGGGTAAGTGGGTAAGGTAAATGAGGATGGAACGGGAGAAATTAGCACCGGTTCCTGTTGACTCGAGTCACCTCGTGGAAAATTCACGACGATATGCAGTATCGGCGGAATACAAATGGGGCGCGAAACAAAAACCGGTCCGTCTCTTCAGAGCAACACTGGAGGTTGATATTCGCGAAGAGAAAGTCTGAAGTCTCTCTCCTTCTCTCTCCTTCTCTCTCTCTCTCTACTCTTTGTAGGGTGATCCACGTGCAACGCGTGATTACTAGAATTTCATTAAAAACGATTATATCACATTCGGTCACACTAAACTCCCGTTGCACTTCCTTTGATAAATCGTAGCCGTCGCGTTAGGCCATTAGCGAGAAGATATTTCGTTGATTCCGTGACAGACTAATTGTGACAACAGCGTCGGGCACAAAGGGAAACACTTTGGAAATACGATACACAGCGCAGTAATTTGGCGTGGTATCTGGCCGTTAACGAGCGGTCACAATGGAGACAAATTAGCGCGGGGATACGGTATTCCGTTTGTTAGTTAACTAACTTCAACCTTTCTCCCCATCTTCCCTTTCTCTCTCTCTCTCTCTCTCTCTTTTTTTTTCGTTTCCCCTCTCGCCTCCGGCGCAACCCGTCACTCGTCTCGGAGTGGCAAACGCTTCGCGCGTGAGTTAAACGGCGAGGAAAAATGCACCTACATTTCTGTTGACTGGTAAAATGCAAATTTTCGAGCGCTTTTTTTTACGCGCCGCCACTTTACAGCACAGTCATGATACAGAATTAATGTTTCTTCGCGGTACGTTCCTCCCGCTCGAACGAAAATTCGTTTCATCATTCGCCCGATCGCACGGATCTCCTCGGCGCCGGAGAATAACGGGTCGCTGCTACCGGTAGGTAGTAGAATCAAGCACCTTCCCGAACGGGAAGCTGAAATTTTAATTATCCTCGTAATACCGTTTAATGATCCGAAGAGCCGTTCGCCCTCGATTAGGAAACCGTCGCCGTCTGTCCCGTGACTACGTTAATCTTTATAATAGCGTAGTATATATTAAAGACGACGGGCGCTCTCCTCGGGAGAGCTTCCGCAAAATGAATTCAGCACAAAAACTGCACCTCAGGACGAGACGGTGCGGCGAAAAGTGATCGCGCCGCCCGCGAATCCGAGAGAAGCTGCGGACTTAAGCTCGGGCTAAATTGAAGACGAGACGTGCGCGCCCTTCGGTGGATTCGTTAATATTCGCGAATTAATCGCCACGAATATCACGTCGGCTTCAAGGAAGCGAATGAAAACCGACTGAAAGCCGTTTCTAATTAGCGAAGAGCGAAGATCACGCGCGCTGCATCAGCCGAACATCCTCAGTCGGCTTGAATACGACCGGTAATAACACGCGCGCTCGCGGTTACTGAGCAAGTTCGCTTCGTGCAAATATCATTACCTGGATATATCCGGCGAAGGAGTCTTTGAAAAGAGCTCGTGGACCACACCGACAGGGACCGGAAGTGAACGAGAGAAAGAGAGAGAGGCCTGAGATCGTTGCCACGCACCACCGGCGACGCCTCTTCTGCCTATTGAAGTCTCCGCGCGACATGGCGCCGAACAAATAAAAGATCGGTCGCAAGGTGAGCGCGGCGAATCCCGTGAAGAAAGCGACGAGAAATTGCATGTAATATACCGTGGCGCGAGCCGTCCATGCGCTCCCCTCGCGAGGCTTACGATAGGTGTTAAAGCCGACTCGAATATTCCCTTATCGCGATCGTCGCACACGAAGAGCGCCGCTTATCAGTAATCGGCCCTTGTGGGTCGCGCGGTGAAGTCATGCCACGTGGGAGACGGAGAGAGAGAGAGAGAGAGAGAGAGAGAGAAAGACGAGGGGGTTTTTCCCCGCGCTTTTATTCACCTTTTTCTCGCGAGAGCGCGCGCGAGCAACTAGAGCGAGGGGATGTACGAGAGT
>NW_014557287.1:1454107-1460082 GCF_001313825.1 Dinoponera quadriceps | reverse complement strand
CCCCCCCCTTCCTCCCCCTCTTCTTCCTCCTTCTCCTCGGCGGCCTCTCGCGACACCGTGATTTAACGGTGCGACGCCTCGGATCGCGAACAACTCCACGAACGAGTGACTTCCTCCCGGTCGTTGAACGTGGAAGCGCCGTTGGAACGTAATTCTCGCGCGTTTAACTGCGAGCAACGCGGGCATTTTTATTCTTGCTGTTTCATTCATTTGTCGAGCATGAACACGCGCGCGCGCGCGTCCCGTAAAGTGCCGTCGGATCGCGCCGGCTGAGATAATTTGCGACACAAGGAGAAAGGGAGGAGGGACATTTGCGCGCGCGGGGATCGCACGATCGCGTCGTAAAAATTAATTAGCGAGCGAATCTTCGCGCAGGAAAACGAGCGAGCGAGCGGGCGAGTATCAAAGTGGTCCGAGAATTTTATTATACGGGGAATGCGCGACACGGAATTGGCGTTATCCAGTATTTATTTCTGACGAGCGGAGCAAACGTTTCGCAGCGCAGAATTGCGCGCGGTCGCCGTTAATAAGCGGAAAACATCAAACGAGAAATTTCAACGAACGACTCTCTCGGTTTGTATTTTCGCGACCGACAAACATCTCTCAAAAATGAAAGCCGATACTTCTCTCGGTATTTTCGAACAGGCCAAGAGAAATATATAACCCCTCCCCCCCCAACCTCGCCACCGGCTGGTATCTTTTTGCGGCAACTCCTACACGTAAACATCTCGATATGGTACGCGGCTACGCTAACAAATGTTTGGTGTTTCGTCTTCGAGAATACGCTCCGTCGTATTGCTGCAATATTGTTCTTAACGGCGCAACGGAATTAGAAACTGACAATCGGACTTACGTATCGTGGGTTTGTGCGTGTACGATTCGCGAGACTGGTTAAAAGTGGAGGTGAAACCTTTGTTTTCGCGAGTAAGACGAATTTCGCGAGCACGCGTCGGTTGGAGAAAAAGAAAGAAAGGGCGAAAATATTTCCAGAGTGTTCGCGTGACGCCGGATAATCCTCGCTGCGATTTTACGTCATGAATCCGTGGTTATTGCACCACGGTCATTAAAATTCGAAAGTTCGCCCATTATCTCGAAATATGTTTAATTATATGACGAGCACGCAGCTGCACGGCGAACGCACGCGAGTCGTTCGGGACGGAGTCGAAAACTGTACACCGGGCGATTTAATGTATTAGCAGTTCGGCTATCAGAATCGACATGAATCCCAGGCCGGATAATCACGTAACACAATTCGTGAATTAGCGCGCGCCATCGATTTTCCCCTATTTCACTTTCTCGCAGTTTCTCTTTGCGACGAGCCTCTCGCGAGATACGTTCCTTGCGTATATTATTCTTTCGCACCGCTAATCCCGACACAATCCCGCCGGCGACGGTGGCGGTACCGTACTTTACATTTATTATTAATTCAAATTACGCCTCCGGCAGCCAGGAATTCTTCGGCCGGGTAAGTTCCGTTTTAACAAGCGGAATTCTTAACCGAGCCGGTATCGCGTTGTCAATTTAAACTACTGCGGGGACATTCCCGTTACCGGGGTACTCTTCATAATTTATCGCGGATCAAGCGTAATTCGCTGTACCTTTAATACCACTCGGTTCGTAAAAATTTGATTCGCCTCTTCGGACGAGCATATATACACGCGCAACGATAACAAGCTGAATACTGCCGCGAACGTTGTTTTAATCACACCCCGCGAATTCGCACGCTCGAGCGCGTATAGATTCTTCGAGCCTCGAGATTATTCCGCCGTTCTTAGCGCCACGGAACGTTATCTGTCACTGATGGAGTAACTTTATGACACCCCGCACCACATTCGCGCTATTTCGTTTCGCCTCATCGCAGGCGCGGTTCGCCGTGGCCAAAATATAGGGCTTGGAACGCTGCCAGGATCGGATCTTCCACGGAGCTAGCGAAATTTAACGAGCGGCCGCCGGTAAGACTATGCGGGCACCGGGTCCGAGATTTAACATCTCCACGAATTCCGCCGGAGGATCGATTGTTCCTGCGAGGTATTAAAAAGGAGTGATCCCCTTGTCGAGCGAAGAGAAGGGAATAAAGAGAGAGAGAGAGAGGGAAAGAAAATTCACCGATCGCGGGCGCCCCGATTCCGCCGTTCTTTCTCGAAATCGGGGGACGAGCGGAATTTTTCGTCGCGCGAAGGAAACCGTATCGGGCCGCGGCAGTTAACGCCAGTTAATCACGTTATTATCCCTGATGAATTTTCCGGAGAGCAAACGTCATCTTCGATCTGATTTCATTAACACGGCCGTAAGCGTTCCGAGAGGCCCTATCGCGATATCTTCGCGCCGACGTGAAATATCACGGCTATATACCCGCATGTACATTTTACATAGGGACGAGTTATTATATTATTAATCAGTCCGCGCGCTTCTCGCCCGCGGGGAATGATCTCGCGTTATCGACGAAAATACGCCCGTGGATAGATCCCGGCAGATTTCCGCCGGTGGGCGCGACGAGCGAACCGATGTTCCCGTCGGATTAAATCACGAGGTTTATCTTAACACTCGATAAATTACGCAATTAATTAGAGCCGGGCAATTAAGCGAAATCAGATGGTGTACGAATTTAGGAGAGCGGTAATTCTCTCGGAGAGAGAGAGAGAGAGGGGGAGGGAGAACGGGTGGGCGAGTGGGTGCGTGCGTGAGTCGGGAGCATAAGGCGCTACGGCTGAAAAAAGCAATTATCCTTCCGAGGAGCTGCTGGACAAGGAGAGGAGAGGGTTTCGTGCGGCCTGAGAGCTTTATGATCGGACGTAGCGGGGCCGAGCGGAATGTGTGGCCGCCGAAATTCGCGCCGGCGAGTCTCGCGCGTGATTCTACGTCGGGGGCGCGCCGACGTAGAAAAATTAACGAGCGTCACGATAATTAGAAACGATGGTCTTCGCGCCGCGAGCAAACGTCCGCAGCCGTTCTCCCTCCCCTCGCACTCCCTCGCACCTCGTTTCTCCTCGCCGCCGGCCTCACCTTCCGGTCAGCCGCGACGCGCGATTAAAACGGAATTAAAATTTGTTTCGTGCTCAGATCAAAGGTTTCGCCCGGGCGTCGTTAAACACGCGGATTTTACTGCTGAAATCACTCCGTCGGGAATTAACGCGCGGCACTCCGCGAGACCGCCGACGGTAATTTACTTTAACGCGACATCACGCTCGAGGGTAACCCCGACTCTTTTTCCCTCCCCCCCTTTTCCGGCCAGTGTTATAAACGGGGGAGAAGCAAGCTAGCGTTTACGAGCGCGGGAGTTCGCGAACTTGGCCGGACTCGCGATTTTGGCGTCGCGATCGGTTAGTTGGACGGATAAAGCGCGAAGGTCCGACTTCTGAGATTCTTGTACGCGTGTGTGCGTGCGCGTGTTTGGTGACATAACATTCCCGAAAATCAGATCACGATTCGTATCCCACGCGCGGAGAAGCGTCTCTCCGTAGGTATCTCAGTCGAGATCCGCACGTACTGACGTGCTTCGAGATAAAATACCGCTCGTATCCTCCGCCGGGCGATTGTATTTCCGTCGTACATGACGTAATTTCCAAGGGCCGCGCATAAAGTTGGGACGGAGGATTCGGCCCCGTCCCGGAAATGAAATAAAGAAGTTTATGTACGCATCGCTCGTAAAACATCTCGGGGATAAAGTCTCAATGGTTATCTCTATCACTATTACCCTCCTCCGTAGCGGCAATACAAGTGAGCCGTGTGAGCGAGTTCCCCGCTTTTCTAATCTCACCGCTAAAAGCGCGACTCGCGGAACGTGCTCGGGTGAATAACGGTTCGCCGCGAAAGTCGAACACACTCTCGGTCTTTTGTTACGAGAGTCCTTTCAACTCTTTCTTTTTTATAGAATGCGCGTGACATTTGGCCCGAGTGTGAATAAGCAGGGCAAGTCCGGTCAGCTTGAAGTTCGGCCTAAGAATCATCACGCGCCGGAGAGAGGTCGAGCTTTTCTGGCGCGGCCGGTGGCCTTTCGGTATTCTATAACGGCGAATCGATACACACGCGTCCGCCGGAAATTCGCCCGGCGCAACGCATCCATTACAACGTCAGGCTCATTCTCCGTATGTAAAGCAGACAGCGCCGTTGCGGAACTCGTCAGGCCCTTCATCGGCCGCCAAATAACGCAACGGTAACGAGAACGTGCGTAAACGCGTCTGGAAAGCACCGGGCCATTACGTCGTAACGCACGCACGCACACACGCGCGATCACGTTTCCCCGTCAGAATTTTAATCAGGCCGGAAATTTCGAGCTCGTTCTCCGACCGCAAGTCCGGCTGAGAATACATCGCGCGCGCCCCGAATGACAAAGTCGTCCTCGGCTCCTTCCACGGCGAGGATCGCACCCGGCAACCGTAAAATCGCATTACACCGAGTATCCGACGTCAAGCTATGCGCCGTTAATACAATATAACACGGACCGGAGTTGCGAAGCGTGCCCTGCCGTAGTTCGAACAACGAGACCCGCGAACGAAATTGACCCTTCGCGAGCACTACGAGAGAGAGAGAGAGCCGTACTACCTTCCAAGTTTGCGAGCTCTCCGCGAGCGTTGCATCCGTGTTACATTTGCACGCTGGACGGTAGTTCGGCATGGAGAAGATTGCACAGTGGAGAAGCTTAGATTAATGCGACCTACGACGTGATTCGCTATTCAACGAGAGGGCGGAAGAGAAGCTGCAGGACGGTGTCTTCGAATTACATCTCATATTTGTATCGTATATTCTCGACTTCTCGGAAAAGCAGAGAAAAGAAGGTAAGCGTTTGACGATCGGAAATTCAAATGATTTTCGATTCGCGAATGCTAAGAATGGAAAAGCGACGATAAAGAACGATGTTTCGTCGCGAGCGCATGAAACATAAAAAAGGAGGGAGAGAGAGAGAGAGGTGGGGAGAGGCGGGTCGATAGTTGGGGTTCACGCGAACAACTACTCTTCCGTTTGGTATTCGGGGTACACGCGGATCGCGAGATTAAGGAGGAACGAAGTCCCGGTTGATGTCATGAAAAGTTCGTTTGGGGGAATTGATTTCGCGCGAAAGGGAGACGGCAGACGAAGGGTGCTAACGACTCGTGTTCGGGACCGTCTCTCCGCTCTTCCCCGAATGCTGAGCGCGAGATCTGCGTGCTATATCGTCAACCTCTACGCTCCGAGGCAATTACATTAACTGACGGCGGTGTAACACCCGTGTCGTTACAGTCTATCACCAGAATCGGGTAACGTGATTGACCCGATTGATATAGAAGGCTTTTAGCACCGAGTAAGCGCGGCGTACCGCTGTGTGTTTCAGTGCCCTTCGTACATTTACGACGTATTTAAAACATATATCCGTTGTGAAAGGCACTCCCGCTATCGGATATTGCAAATTACAAACAACCATTTTGCGGGAATGCCGCGCGGGAAGTTGACTCACGAATTAAAAACGCATAATAACGGTGTCGAACTACGTGGCAATAACAATGATCAACTTCCCCCGCGTTGTCGCTCGTTACCCGTGTAGTTGCGCTGTGAAATGTTAATAAACGCGCGATAATATCGCCGATAAACGCAGCCGCCTCTATTAAGCGTGCATTAAGGCCCATCTAGAATCGCAGTCGGCACGGTTACTCTATTTTTCCCCTTCGACGGAGCCGACGCGCTGCGGCGGACGGTTACAGATGCATCGCTCGTCACGCGTTCGCTCGCTCGCGCGCGTTGTACCGGCCGGCCATTTCTCTCGCGTTAAAACTATTTACGGTTGACGTACGCGCGGCCCTCGCCGACAGTTTCCCGATGGATCGATGATGGATGCAGGTTTCTATCAGTTTCCAGAGATCACCGGGCGAAGTGAACGATGATCGATCGCGCGCGACGTGAAAAATGAAAGGGCGCGCAACTAATTGCGAGAGAGCGCGAATAAATTCGTGTCCCTATCACGCGCGCCGTATGTTCGTTGCATCGAAAAAAAAAAATACTAC